>NC_066522.1:9823613-9853613 GCF_024679095.1 Eriocheir sinensis
ACGCGACTCATATGCATCCGCGAACGTTTCCAGGACGGGGAATTCCAGCATGCAAGTGTTTTCTCTCTCTCTCTCTCTCTCTCTCTCTCTCTCTCTCTCTCTCTCTCTCTCTCTCTCTCTCTCCCTACTTACATTCTTTCCTTCCTCATTCCTTTCCTCCTTCCTTCTAGAAATCCTTCCTTTTCTTTCTTCCCATGCAGTTTCCTTTTCATCCCTCCCTTTATCCTTACATTCTCTCTCTCTCTCTCTCTCTCTCTCTCTCTCTCTCTCTCTCTCTCTCTCTCTCTCTCTCTCTCTCTCTCTCTCTCTCTCTCTCTTCTCAGGAGGCGAAGAACGGAGAATATGGAAGGTAGAAAAAGATTTGGCGCTCGTGATGATGATAATGAGGAGGAGGAGGAGGAAGATTTTGAGGGGGCTTTTCGAGGCTGCGCAATGCAAGAGAGTTCGGGAAATATCGCCGGAATGCAAACGTCAGAGTAAAAACCAAAAGAAAAAAGAGAAATGGTGAATAAGAAGGAAATAAGTGAAGTTTCGTAAGGGTGGATGAAGTTCCAGGACTTGACTCGGTTTGGGAAGGAAAAGTGACGAGCAAGACGAGCAGGAGGCGGTTCGGATTGTTTGCTTTGTGCTGCTTCAAGTGTTGTTTGTGTGTGTGTTTTATAAGGAAAGCGGTTCTTGTTGCTGTGTTGTCTGAGTTTTGAATTCAATGTTTATGTCTGGAGTGTGCTTATGTATGTGTGGGGGAGTGGGGGGGAGGAGGGAGGAAGAGATTGTGTAAATCACCACGGCCTGATCACGAGCTGGACTCACAATTGCCATCATGTACCCTCCTGACAAGAGCAAGCTCGTGTTCATTATAGTCGATCTATGGGTAATGCTAGGACCTCACACAACACACACCCCATCCCCCTTGCTCAAGGGCGGAAAGTAACCACTCCTTGTCAGCGGAAAGATTCCAGCCTAAGCGGGGCTCGAACCGCAGCCTGTCAGGTCACGAAGTCTGGCAGTGCAGCGCTCTAACCGACTGAGCTACGGAGCGGTGTGTGTGTGTGTGTGTGTGTGTGTGTGTGTGTGTGTGTGTGTGTGTGTGTGAGAGAGAGACCTTGATACTAGAGATCGAAGATTTGTTAGGGAAAGGAGAAGAGGTTAAAGGAGGGAAAAGGAAAGTTGTGGAGGGAAGGGAAGGGGAGGAAGGGAGGGGAAGGGAAGGGAAGGGAAGGAAAGAGAAGGACCTGAAGGGAAGAGAAAGGAAGAGAAGGAAAGGGAAAGAAAGGGAAGGGAACTGAAGGGAAGGGAAGAGAAGGGAATGGAAGGAAAGGGAAGAGACTGAGAAAGGAGGAAGGAAAGATAGTTAGGTTGTGAGAAGCGCTAAGGGGAATAATAACAGAAATAATAATAATAATAATAATAATAATAATAATAATAATAATAATAATAATAATAATAATAATAATAATAATAGTAGTAATAACAGAAAGCAGGGGAAAAGGCAACTCAACGGAAGGCTTCATGCAAGTTTTCTTCTTTAGGATTCGCATACAAAAAAAAAAAATTTCTCGACTGTTCCTCCTAAGTGAATCTCAACCATCATAATCCTCTCAAGTGGCGCTTCTCTTGATTACTTTTTATCTTGAGTGACTTTTAAGTGCTATTAAATCTCTTACTCTTCTCCTCTCTTGCCTCCTCCTTCCTTTACTGCTCTTCCTTTATTACTTTTTTGTGCTTTATTTCTCTTTTTCCGTTAATATTCACGTTTATTTTCTTATTCTTCGTAATTCATATTTTCTTTTCAACTTTTATCATTATCCTTCAATTGACTTATTCGCTTTATTCCGTGCTATAAAGTGCCTCAACCTCATTTCCTATAATTCCTCCTTCCGCTATCCTCTGTATCTCATTAACACATTTGCGTACTATTTCTTCCTTCGTATCCTTGCAACCCTTCTGAATCTCTCCTTATAATATTCGCTTTATTTCGTGCTATAAAGTGCGTCAACCTCATTTTCTATAATTCCTCCTTGCGCTATCCTCTGTATCTCATTAACACATATGCGTACTTTTTCTTCCTTCATTCCCTCGCATCCCTTCTCAGTCTCTCCTAAGTCTCATCCCCCTCCCCCTTCATCTCTTCATTTTCTTAAGCACCCCATCTGGCTAAGTACCTCCCTGCCCTGCCTCAATATTCTTCGGCACTCCCCTCGGCTCATTCCCCCTGATCTTATAGTCCCCTCATTACTCCTTCCATCATTACTCCTCCTTCAATATTACTTCTCCCTGTCCTTCCCTTCAATATCCTTTAACGCTCGCAGCACTAATTTGATCTCCGTCTACCCTCGCTCCGTCCCCTCAGCTCCGGCCCCTCGTGAATCATTATGGCCCATGAATCTCCCTTCCCACTCACAATAACATTAGGTTTGGCTGGAAATGAAATGGACACGTGCATGAATGAGGGAATACGTTATGGTTGGGCTGTTTGCTGTCCTAAGAAGATGATGATGATGGTGATGGTGATGTCGGTGGCGGTGGTGGTGGTTATATTGGCAGTGGCTGTCGTTTCTCCTCCCTACACACGTATTCCTTTCTTCTTTCATCGGTTCCTATTACTTTTAAACAGCTACCTCTATGCACATACTTTCCGATTACTGTAACTCTTTAACAACCTCTTACTTACAACCCACTTTTGGTACGTTCCTCTCCTCCTTCCGTTCCTGTTTTCATTCTTTGTTAGTGCTCCAAGTGATGCATCGTTTTCTATTACTTCTTTTACTTCTTCACAACTCCCTCTGTAGACAGTCTCCGATTACTCTAACAATCCCTTACTCACAACCCACTTCTGTTATGTTCCATCTCCTCCTTCCACTCCTATTATCATCCTCTGCTACTGCTCCAAGTGTTTTTATCTACCCACGTGCTGTCCATATTATCCGCGTATTGTGTATCAGTTCCAGGGACTAATGTTGAGGGAGCACCTGAGGGAATGGTTAACCGAGAGGAGGGAAAGTATCTGTGTCACTAAAAAGAAGAAGTGTGTATCATCTCTCGACACCAAAGTCAAAGGCCCGGCCACGAGTGCCCTTGAGATAGCCTCTAGGCACAATATAGTCTGAGCATTAAAGAAAAACAGCTCCATTCATCTACCTTCCTCCTATGAATGTTGTGAGGTTGGTTTGTAGAGTTTCAGTGCGAGTCCACATGTAAATAGTTAAGTCCGATTGTTTTCTTCTTTATAATAGTGTTAGATGCCGAGTATACTCCTGAAAACTCATGGGGAACGTTACCTGTGGAATCTGAGGTGAGCTGTTATAGCATAGAAGCTCTTAATTAACCTGAACCGACTAAAAACCTGAAAAGTGATAAGCTGTGATAGTCCGGATGCCCTATTTGTTGACTTGAAAAAATGTAGAACTTGTACCTGCTAAACTTTGAACTGAAAAACTGAGGCTATACAAAAAACTGATGTAGCTCGGATGCCTTACTTAACCTTAACACTGACGAACTTACACCTGCTAAACTTTGTACTGAAAACAAAAAGGACCATACAAAAGTGAGGCAGCCCGGATGTCCTATTTAAAAACCTGAAAATTAAAATAAATATAAATACATGGTAAATTCTGAACTGAAATTGAGGTGTCCCTTATGCCCAATCAAAAACCCGAAAAAAAAACGAAAAACTTGTACCAGCTAAACTTTGAACTGAAAAACTGAGACTATACAAAACTGAGGTAGCCCGGATATCCTAATCAACCTTGGACACCTGAGAACTTCCAATTAAGGTGGACCGGATGTTAAAGAGTGGACCTTGACAAGCCGGAGGAGCCTCGTTTAGGGCGGACCGGATTTTACCATAAAACTTGCGTCCCTCCGTGTGTGTGATTCACGTCCCCCCCGGGTTGTAAAGGGCAAGGAGACGGAACGAAGCGGAGATAACGCGCCACTAGACACACGCACCGTTGACATATATACCTGAATTCCTCATTGTATATTAATCGCTTGTTATCTTCCGCTATTTCCGCCTCTACCCCCCTTCTCTTGCATCACTTATCCCTGTATTAAAGTGACACATATCCTCTTAACTCCTGCAACCTCAATTTCCCTTGCCTCAGCTTTTCTTTTTCCTCCTATTCTTTCCTTCCTTTCCTTACAATTGTCTTTGGTCTCTATTCATTCTTTCTTTTGTTTCCTTCACTTTCTTGTATTTTTCTTTCAACAATCATCTTTTGTCTTAACTTATTCTTTCTTTTATATCCTACCGTTTTATATATATTTTTTTTACATATTTTTGTCTTCGCCTACCATTTCACGACTTATCTATCCCTTTCCATCCCTTCCCTTCTCCCACTCCTACTGTTTTTTTTCTTTCGTTCTTTGTTGTTACTCCTGATAATTGATTTCCGTTACACTTTCTTTCCTTCCTCTTATTTGTTTCTTCTCTCTTCCACTTCATTAATTTTTCCCTTTCACGTTTATTAATCTATACATTTTTACCATCTATCCATTCCCTCTTTCCCTCACGTTGCAACCATGTCTATTCCCCTTTCTATCCCCTTTTCCTTATATTTATTACTTTCTCCCGTATGTTCCAAACTTCCATTCTCTTCTCTTTACATAATACTCTTCCTTTCTCTTCCTTGATCCTTCTCCTACGTTGCCTTCCTTCTTCTCTTTCTCCACCTTGTCTCCGTTTCCTTTTGTCTCCTTTATTAATTCTTCACTTCCATTCCTTCAACATCTTTCTCATTTTTTCTTTCCCTTCTTCCACCTCATCTTCCTCTTCGCTTTCGTTTTCCTTCCTCCTCTCCTCTCTTCCCACTACACACTTCCCTTGCCTCCCCTCCCTCTCTCTCTCCTCCCTTCCTTCCACCCATCCATTCCTCCGCACTTTCTTTCCTCCTTTCCATCTCTACTCCTCTCCGCTTACTTTTATCTTTCCTTTCCTCTCCCTCTCCCTCTTCTTTTTTTCCACTATCTTCTTTCCTTTTCTCATATTTCTTGCCTTCTTTCCATCTTTTCCCTTCTCTTCCTTTCCCTGCCCTCTCTCTCTTCCACCTTTTCCCTTCTTCCACTCTCTCCCTTTCCTTTCCTTTCCCCTCTCTTTTCCATTTCCTTCCCTTACCTCTCTCATCTAACATTCCTTCCCTTCCCTCTCTCTTCTTCTCCTTTCCTTTCCCTTTTTCCTTCTTCCACGCTCTCCTTTCCCTTTCTTTCTTCTCTTCCCTTCCATCTCTCTTCCAACTTCCTTTCCATTTCTCTCCTCCCTTTCCTTTCTTCTTCCACTCCTCTACATTTTCCCTTCTTCCACTCTCCCTTCTTCCACTCTTTCCTTCCCCTTCCCTTCCATCTCTTCTCCCGTTCCTTCCCTCTTCTACTCTTCCACCTCTTCGCTTCCCTTCCCGTCCCTTCCCTCGCCGGAGTGGTCAGCGGGATCGAGTGCGACTCTTATCTTTATCGCTGCTCCGAAATGAACTTCTAAGGTCCGAGTCTTGGGACACGAAATATGCACCGGGAGATAAGATTACGGCGGCCGGAGCGAGGAGCGAGTAAGGGCGAGATCGAGAAATGGAGGAGGAGAGAGATAGGGGAGCAAAAAGCAGGTATATACAGAGAGGAAGAGGAGAGAGCAAGGAGAGAGGGGAGGGAGAGGGAAGATTAACACAATACAAAAGTAAAGAAGATTAGAAAGACGAAGTGGGATGAGAAAAAGAAGATACAAACATTGGAGGAATGGCGATAGGAGGCGAAGAAGAGTGAGAGGGAAGGGAAGGGAAGAAAATGAAAACTATAGTGCTATCCCTTTTGTTATTGTTGTTGTTATTATTATTATTATCATCATCAAATATTCTCATTAGTAACATTATCATCATTAGGGAATTTACGAGAGAGTGAGATACGGAGAAAGAAACAAGATACAGACACAAGGAAACAGAAAGGAAACACTCATATGAACTTTAGTTATGTACAGTCTTTGCATTTTAGAGTAACAGTGTCAAGTTCAAATATAACAGGAATAATTTGTTTTCACGAATTAGGGTAAAAAAAAAGACATATTTACTTCATTCCGAACACACGGCGTCACCATAACAAAAAAAAAAGCTGAATAAATGCCATCTATTTCATTCTTCGTAAGTCAACTTCGGATATAACATAAACAGTTTGCTTCTACGAATTACGGTAATAAAAAATCAGTACGTAATTCCTCCATCCCGAACACATGGCGTCGCTAATACCAACGAAAGAGAAAAGCTAAATACACGCCACCTATTCCATGCTTCGTGAGTTAGGAACGACGGGCGACGCGTCAACAAAGCGAAGCGTGACGTGAATACAAAACCTTCGAGAAACAGGAAGGAAGAAACGCTGATAAGGAAACGTTAATAAGGAAAGACGATTGAAGCGCCGGGAGGAAGGAAACGCGGGACGATGATTGAGAGGAAGGAAACGCATGAAGAAATAAAGGGAAGGAAGGAAGGAGGATAACATTAATAGAAGAAGGAGAATAGAATAGGACTGAAGAAACGTGAAGGTAACAGTTATTTGGGGAGGCGGTGGCTGAGTGGTTAGCGTCCCGCCCATCGCAACAAGCTGGGATTTTTCAGTCATCGCCGCGTTGCCCAAGACGTCCTAAAGACCACCTATAACCTCAGACTTTAGATTCTCTCTCTAAAAAGAGGATCAAAGAAGAGCTCCGGTGACATCATGACCCAACCAAGATGGCGCCACTATAAACACTTGCCTGCGTCATAACAGGATGAGGCCCCATCAAGAAAACCTACTGGCGCCCTAGGCAGAACGTTAAAACAACAAATGGAAAGGAAAGAAACGTACAGAAATAAGAGAAAGGGAATATGGCTGTCGGAGTAGGAAGAGCATAAAAAAAGGAAGGAAGGCAATATGGAGAAACGTGAAGGTAGAATGAAAGAAATAAAGAAAAATGGAGAAATCAGAGGAAGGGAAAGTGAGTGTGGAAATTGGAAGAACATAAAAAAGAGCGAAGTAAGGCAACGTGCTGAAATAAACTGAATGTAATGGAACTGAAGCAATGCGAAGATGGTAAAACGAGAGATCAAGGAAATAAAAAACTTGCAGCAATAGTGGAAAGTGAATGAAATCGAGGAACTGAAATTGGAATGAGGTATCTGAAAGGAAAAGAAAGGAAGGGCATGCGCAGAAAGAGAGAAAAAAAAGGGGAATGGACACTGTGGGAATTGTTTTAGTGAAGGTGAATGTAGAAACAGCACAACGGAAGGAATGAGTTAACGTCTGTAAGGGAATGCAATGAGTAACGCAGCTTTGTAACGGAAGTTGTGGATTGAAAAAAAATGAAATGTATATAATAAGAGTAATAGCAGCGTTGACGAGGAAGGAAACATGAACTGAAAGTATAAGTCATGAATGATATGATAGATTTGAGAGGAAGGAAATGGGAAAGGTCACGCTGTAGTGGTCATGTTATAATCGATGTGTTCATAAAGTTAGAAAAAAATAGAACATAGTAAGAGGAAAACGGGAACAAACACATGAGGAAAAGACAGCTGAAGTAAAAATAACAGAAGGACAGAAAAGGAAAAGCAATGTAGGAAATGTAGCTAATAAAATAACATAGCAAAGGAAAACGGAATAAGCTAAAAGGAAGAACAACTAAAGTAAAATAACAGAAGGGAAGGGAAAAAAAACAATGGACAGGAAAATGGAAATAAACGCGAAGGAAAAGGCAACTGGTGGAAAAAACAGAAGGGAAGAAAAGGGAAAAGGAAAGGAGGAAGGAAATGGAACTACAAACAGAACATTGTGAAGGAAACTGGAAACCAACGTAAAAGATAAGAATAATGGAGTAAAACAAAAGAAGGAAAGGGAAGGATAAAGGAAAAAGGAAGGAAGGAAGAAAATGCCACTAAAAAAAACCGTCTTGTCATTGTCCTTGTCTTTACTATTCGTTCCTCTCACCATACGTTACCATGAATAGTTACCATTATTCCTCCTCCATCATCATCATCATCATCAAAATTGTCGTTCTTATTTACGTCGTCTTCAGCACTGCAATATTCGCCCTCGTTCTCATCCTCGTCCTCGTCTTCATCTTCGTTGGCTTCGTCCTCGTCCTCATCCTTGTCATCATCATCTTCCTTCTCGTATATGTCCTCGTCCTCATCCTGATCATCTCCGGAAGCGCTATATTCGTCCTCGTCCTCGTCCTTGTTCTCGTTCTTGTCGCTTTCATCATCCTTGTCGTTCCCTCCGTCGTGTGCTCAGCCGCCCACTGCCGCCACAGCCTCGCCACAGACAACCTCGCCCGTGATATAGAGGTAGTAAGATACAGCACGTAAAATAAAAGATAACGCCTCCTCCTCCTTCTCCTCCTCCTCCTCCTCTCCCTCTTCCTTCAAGCCATTACGGCCAAGTGCTTCTCTTCTTCCCTTCTTCCCTCGCCTCTCGCTTTCCCTCGCCAATTCTTGTTTTCTTTTATTTCTTGTCCGTCTTCTCCTTCCTCCCTCTTTTACGGTTATGATTCCTCTCTTTCCTTCCTTTCCATTATTTTTACTTGGCTTCTTCTTCCCATTCACTTTGCTCGTCTTTGTTTCTTTTCAGTTTTGTTTTTTTATTTTTTCGTTCTCTTTCTTTTTCTTGGCGTATTTCACTTGTGTATTTGTTTTTTTTTCCGTTTCAACGCTGGATATTCAATTATTATCCTCGAGTGGGTCTTTTATCTTACTAATTTAATGCTTTCTTTGAATTATAAGATGCAAATTAATATGGTGATTATATTCTTTGTTCTATTCTTCTTTCTCTTCATTCTCAATAACGTCTTTTCACTTCACTTCGCTTGCTTTTCTCCACTGCTCTTCACTTTTCACTTCTTCTCTCTTTACAATTTAAGGTTTTCATTCAGTTTCAAGTTGCATAATCACGATTACTGTAGTGGCGGTTATGTTCTTCCTCCTCCTGCTCCTTTTCTTCATATGCAATCACTTCTTTAATTCCTTTTCCATAATTATCCGAGTTATCTTGATGTGTTCTGATTCGCCTTTTCTCCTGCATTCCACTACAACTCTTATCTTTCTAGGGACATTATGATATCTATTTAGATCTCTAGAGGTGGAAGAAGCCGACGATGGTAACTTGCATTAATTTTCCACGTTCCAGAATTGTAAAAAAACGAGAAATAAGAAAAACGTGAACCAATCAACAGGATGACTTTATATTTTTAGACTGAAGTGAATTTTAGTTTAGTTTACATAAATTTTCACGTTCCAGAAATGTAAAAAAAAAAACGAGATAAGAAAAAAGTGAGCCAATGACCAGGCTGACTTCATATTTATGGCATCAAGATAATTTTAGTTTAGCTTTATTTATCAACATTACAGAAGAGAAAGGAGGAAGAAAAGACCAATGGAATGAGGAGGATGACTATATTTTGTAGTATGACGAGAATTTTAGATTAGCTTTATTTTCCTACGATACAGAAGAGAAAAGAGGAAGAAAAGATCAATGGAATGAGGAGGATGACTATATTTTGTAGTATGACGAGAATTTTAGTTTAGCTTTATTTATCTACGTTACAGAAGAGGTGAGGCCAGGATAAACGGCGGACGTAAACAATAAGAAGGATGACTATATTTTGTACCATGAAGAGGATTTTAATTGAGCTTTACTTTTCTACGTTACAGGAGAGGATAAATCGGGAGAAAGGACGGACGCGGGCACGGAGCAGGATGGAGAGGATCTCGTGGCTGGTGCTGGCGGTGGTGATAGCGGGGATGCTGGAGGTGGCGCACGGGCAAGGTGAGCCTTTTTCTGGTAAAGGTATCTGGGGTATGAGTAGGTAAAGCCTTGGCTGCGCTCCCTTACTCTTCCTATTCTCAGTGCTATTAAGAATAATCCTTGTAACGCTATATTAAATTGGCAACCAAGCTCTAGCAAGTTATTCACACTACTACTACTACTACTACTACTACTACTACTATTACTACTACTACAACTACTACTACTACTACTACTACAACTTCTACTACTACTACTACTACTACTACTACTACTACTACTACTACTACTACTATTCCTACTACTATTCCTACTACTACTACTACTACTACTACTGTTTTTTTTTTTTTTTGTTCCTGATTTATTTGGGAAAGAGGCATATTTACCTGCGCGAATATGGGATGAATTGAAGTTTTAGATTTTGGTGAATGAAGGAATTTAGGTTAACATTGATCTAAATACATGCTTTAATTTTCACCACCCCACTACAACTTCTACTACTACCACAACAGCCAACACTACCACCACTACTACTGTTACAAAGCTAACTCTCGCATCATTGCCACCACTACGGGCAGACTCCTTTCTTTCATAATCCTTCTTCCTAACTTCATGTAAAAGTCTAAGGTAGTTACTCTCCTGCTAAGAACATATAATAAAAAATAATAAAAAATCTCTTCCTATACTGCTACCTTTTTTTATGGCGTTTCCCTCCCACTCCCCTTTTCGTCATCTCTCGTTTTATCGTTCATAGGTATTGCTCGTCTCTTTATAGAATTGACACACTTCTTAAGCCTTCACTTGTTTATCATTGACTCCTATATCTCGTTAATCAGTACTGCACCTCATTATTCCTATTCTTATGCCTTTATCATATCTTAAAGCAAACTTCTCCTTACATCCAATATCCATCCGCATCCAGTCTTCCATATTTCTACGCTTTCCACAAATATCAACTCTGCATCCACTTACTCCATCCTTTTCATTCGTCTCATTCACACCACTCTACCATCACTCTCCATTTCATCCACCTCCACCATCACCACTCATTCATCCATCCGCATTCAACCTTCTATCTTTCTGCACCTTCCACAATAATTATCAAATCTTCCATCCACCTTCTACTGCATTATTTTTACCGTCTCGTTCACGCCACTCTCCCATGACTCTCCACTCCGTCCACATCCACCATCACCACTCATCTCGCGTCTCCACACCCCTATCATCACCCTGGACTCCACCTTCCCATTGCCATGCACTTTTACTTATGTCTCCTAACCTCTCCCTCCTTATTCCTTTTACCTTCACCATGACGTCACACCTGCCAGCTCTCTCCTTTTCAATATTTGTCCCTCACTCCTGTGACTCCTTTCCTCTTCCTGTTGCCCTTCATTGTAAACCTTCCCCTCCTTTCCATAATCTGCCTCAACTCTCCCTTCCATTATTTGTCTTAGTTCCTCACTCCTCCGTTTCCTTACCTTTCCCTGCTACCCTCCAGTTGTAAACTTTGCTATTCTCTATTCCTTTCTATAACCCTCATTCCATTCTTCTATGAATAAAGGAATTTAGGTTAACAGTGATCTAGAACAACTAATGCAACAGCTAATATTATCATCACTACCAACAACACACAACACAGACATTCATTCCTTCACAGGTCTTCTTAACTTCCTTAAAACGTCTAAGGAAGGTACTCGCCTTCTAAAAGCATATAATGTCTTCCTAAACTGCCCCTCTTACTTTTTCCTTTACCATGACCTCTCACGCACCTGTCTGATCTCTCCCTTTCATTATGTCCTAGTCCCACACTCCTCTATCTCCTTTCCTCCTCCTGACGGCCACGTGTTACATTCCTTCTTTTTCTCCTTCCATAACACTCATTCCATCCTGTTCCATTTCCCTTTAAGACTGCCGCACGAAGTCAGGTGAGGTGGGTCGCTGCGTCAACATTCGCTTCTGTCCGGACCTTCTTCGACTCCTGCGAGAGATCCAGAGCAACACAGCGCCGCGGGATTCCGTCAGGGTGCTACGAGAGTGAGTACTGGGGCGCTCTCCCTGCCTGCTTCATGCTCCCTCCCCTATTTATGATGCTTTGGTACCTATATGGGATAATCTTGATCATCCAAAAAGGATTACCCCCAAAATTTTACATCTCTTCCTCTTCCTAATTTTGTTCGCTCTTTCTTGTTCATGATTATCTAAAAACTGCCACATGATTACCCCAAATTTTAAATCTCTTCCCCATTCTAGTACTTTTCGCCCTCGTTCTTGTTCTTAATTATCTTGAAACGGTCATATGATATCCCCCAAATTTTATACCTCTTCCCTTTTTAATCCACTTCGCCCTCGTTCTTGTTCTTAATTATCTTGAAACGGTCATATGATATCCCCCAAATTTTACATCTCTCCCCTTTCTAATCCACTTCGCCCTCTTTCTTTTTCTTAATTATCTTGAAGCGGTCATATGATATCCCCCAAATTTTACATCTCTTCCCTTTCTAATCCACTTCGCCCTCGTTCTTGTTCTTAATTATCTTGAAACGGTCATATGATATCCCCCAAATTTTACATCTCTTCCCTTTCTAATCCACTTCGCCCTCGTTCTTGTTCTTAATTATCTTGAAGCGGTCATATGATATCCCCCAAATTTTACATCTCTTCCCTTTCTAATCCACTTCGCCCTCTTTCTTGTTCTTATTCCTTCTAAAACTCCCATAATGATTACCCACAATTTAACATCTCCTTTCTAATCCTTTTCGCCCTTTTTTCGTAGTGGCTCCTTGATACCTATAAACATTTTTCGTAAGAAGACAAACCAGTCACATTTCATTATTTTCTCCTTTATAATTATTAACGTCTTCCTTTCAAGTTCTATTCATAATGGCATTGATGTGGGATTCCTAAACAGGCTATGATACTTATATAATTAAATGGCAATATGTGTGTGTGTGTGTGTGTGTGTGTGTGTGTGTGTGTGTGTGTGTGTGTGTTAATAATACTTCGACACGTTTCATGGTCCCCTTTCTCTTGTCTCCTTGCAGCTCCGTGTGTGAATTCAGCAATAACATCCCCAAAGTCTGCTGCACAAGTCTAGGAAGTTCGGATGAGAAAAGGGTGAATAATCTTACGTATCATACTCCTGCTGACCTGCCTCCTCCTTCTCATCCTCGTCCTCATGCCTCATCCTTCTCATCAGCGGGCTTTTTTTTTATTATTGTTTCCTTTTTTGTGTGCCCTTGAGCTGTCTTCTTTGTTGTAAAAAAAAAAAAAACATGCATTATTAGTCCTTTTCCTTCTCCTCCGCCTCCTCATCCTCATGCCTCATCCTTCTCATTAGCGGGCTTTTTTTTATTATTGTTTCCTTTTTTGTGTGCCCTTGAGCTGTCTCCTTTGTTGTAAAAAAAAAAACATGCATTATTAGTCCTTTTCCTTCTCCTCTGCCTCCTCCCCCTTCCAGTCCTCTTCCTCGTCCTCAACCTTCTTCCCCTTCTGATTCCTTTTCAAATCCTCCTCCTCCTCCTCCAGCACACATAATTTTTAGGTTTATAATTTTGGTTGACTAAAAAAATACCGTAATCAATGTATTGAGTGGATGAAATGAAAATCAAGGAAAACAAAACATTCATGCACTATAGCGAGATGAAGCTTCCGTGGCGACTTCAACTCTTTCAAGGAACTTAACTTATATTATTAACTAACTCTTTCGCTTCCTGTTTCTCTCTTCCTGTTTTTCTCTTCCTCATTTTCTCTCCTCTTTCTTTCTTCCTCTTTCCTTTTTCTTCCTTTTTACTCTTCCTCAATCCTTCTCTCTTTCTATCTCTTTTTTTCTCTCCCTTTCTCTTTCCTTCTCTTTTCTCTATTTCTTATATCTCTTCTACCTCTTTTTTTCTCTCCTCTTCTCTCTTTGTATCCCCTACTCTTCTCTTTCTATCTCCTCTTCTCTCTTTTTATCTCCATTCCTTCTCTTCTCTCTTTCCTTTTCTTCTCCCATTCTCTCCCACACTTCATCCATGTTTCTTCATCCTATCCTTTCATACTTTCCTCTTTCTTCCTTCATTCTCCCCCTCTTCTTCCTTCTTTCTTCGTTCTTCCCTCATCATTTCCTCCCCTTCCTTCGCAACCCTTCTACTCCCATAACCTTTTTTTCCTTGATCATCTCTCTCTTTCCCTCTTTCCTCTCTTTCAACCTGTTTTTGCATCTCCATCTCTCTTCTATGTTCACTCTTCTCTTTCTCTACCTTGTCCCTCTATTCTATTTTTTTCCTTTATTCCTTTCCCTCTTCCTTTCCTCCATCCTCTTCCTTCCCTTTTTCTCCTATAATCCTTCTTCTTTTCCTATCCTCAACCCTTTTCCTTTCCTTTTCCTCCAGTATTCCTTCTCCTTTTCTCTATCTCCACCCTTTCTCTTCCGTTTCCGATTTCCCTTCACCGTCCCTTTCCTCTTTATTTTTCTCACACTACCCATCGCACAGCCTCGGCCCACATCAGGCAATCGCGGAGGAGTGTCTCTACTGCCGAAGTCATGTGGCCGCACGGTACTGGCAGACAAAATCGTCGGTGGAGTCAACGCTTCACTCTTCGCCTGGCCCTGGATGGCGCTGCTCAGTGGCTCAAGTAAGTGTGGATGAAGGAGGAGGTGAGATTCGTGACGGGTGCGTTTAGGTGAAGAAGGAGGATATGTAGGAAGTCCTGGGATGAGGGGAATTAGAAAGGAAGGAGTAGGAGTAGGACGTGGAGGAAGTTTTGGTGGAGTGATGTATGTAGTGAACGTAGAATGTAGTGAAGGTAGAGGAGGAGGATGCTGATGTGAAGGAAGTGATGGGATAAGAAGTGTAGTAAGTGTAGGAGGTGGAGGATGTGGAGTAGGAGAATGTGAAGGAAGGTTTGGGATGAAAAGTGTGAAATGCAGGAGGAGGAATGGGGAAGGAGAATGTTGAAGCGAAGTTAGTGTCGAGGTGAGTGAAGTATATGGTGAAGCAGCGTGGGTGGAGAAGGAAGTTGATTAAAAGGAAGTGTTGGGGTGATAAGTGTGTAGGGAGGGGAAAGATACTGATGTGAGGAAAGTGTTAAGTATGAGGAAAGGAAGTGTCGGTGGAGGCGGAAGAAGTAAATCAATTCGAACGAAGTGTTGTGGCGGAATGAAGTATTAGCAAAGTGTAAAGTGTTGAGTGAAGGATGAATTAAAGAAAGGAATTAAGTGGTAGGGAATCATAGTGGTTAAGAGGTATAAGGTAGCATAAATGAGAGAACTGAGAAATAGAAAGAGAAAAGTGGAGAGATAGGAAGAGAGAAGGATTGAGGAAGAGAAAAGAGGAAGAAAGAGGAAAGAGAAAGAAAGAAAGAAGAGAGAAAATGAGGAAGAGAGAAACAGGAAGCGAAAGAGTTATGGTCAATAATTTAAGTTAAGTGCATAAGTGCTAAAAGAGCTACGCATGTGTGAGGACTATAGAAGCTTTACTCAACCCATCAATCGGTTAATTATTCAATCAATCAATTCATGCCAGTATCTCAATCAATCAGTCAATCAACCAACAATCACTCAGTCAAACAATCAATTAAAAACTCAACCAATTAATCAGTCAATCAATCAACAACCAATCAGTCAATCAGTCAAACAGTCAATCAACAATCAATTAAGTCAATATCTCAATCAATCAATCAATCAAATAATCAATCAATCAACTCTCCCCCTGAACAGACGCGCGCGGGAGACAGTGGATCTGCGGCGGGGTCCTCATCTCCAGCCGCTACGTGCTCACCGCCGCCCACTGCGTTCACACCTCCTCCCAGTTCAACCTGTGAGTGCGTGTGTGTGTGTGTGTGTGTGTGTGTGTGTGTGTGTATGTGTGTGTGTGGACATATTTTATTAAGCGTCCAGAATGTGTTGAAATCTTATCACTGACGCGCTGTCAGTTGATATATTTTTAACGCCTGCGAGCTAAAAATGGATGCAGAACTACGCACTCACTGCTCATAAATTTCATCAGACTGCTTTCCCTTATGCAACATGTAGTATAGGTGACATAAATAACCAACAAGGGTGTGTGTGTGTGTGTGGGGGGGTGGGGGGTGGGGTTATAAATCGTGTTCATAAAGGAATCAGAAATAACAATCACGCATCTTTTTATTCGACAGACTGGCCGGTGCCTCCTGATATTAAGAGTTCGCTGATTGCTAGTTATATAAGTGTTTAAAAGGTCTTGCGATGTGAGTTGGCCTATGCCGCTGTAAAAGGCTACGGTCTGCGCTACTGTAAAAAGGCCGTGTGGTATAACTTGGTCTGTGCCGCTGTAAAAGGTCTTATGGCGTAGCTGTGTCTGTGCCGCTGTAAATAATCATGTAGTGCAGCTTCGTATGTGCCGTTGTAACATCATGACTTCCGACCGTTATTGTTTCGTAGTAAGTCCCGCACGAAAGCACTTGAATGCCAACCAAAGTGAAGTAGCTCTCTCCTCACTATTATTATGTATGGTTGGACTTTTTTCATTAGTTATCCGCATTGCTTCGGATTCTCTCTTTTTTTATTGTAAGGGTGATAGGACAGCAAAAAAAGAATGTGTAGAGAAGATTACTGGAAAGAGGAGGGGAAAAAATCGATGAGGAAAGATTCGGCCAGAGAAAGTTGTCAAAAAAGGAGAAGAGGAGGTGTTGGGAGGAAGAGAAGAAGTAACAGGCAGAGAGAGAAGGAGGAGGAGGAGAAGAAGGAGAAGGAGGACCAGGAAAAGAAGAAACAGTACACATACATATCAACAAACGAATATTTCCCACTCAAGAGTTTATGCGTGTAAGCCACCAAGTAACCTACATAACATAGAAAGGCGTCTTGTCACGACCAAAGTCAGCCTCAATTTCATGAAAAACAACAACATCTGCCTTAACAATTCACAACCCAATGCATCTCTTTCTCCTTTCTACCTCCAGAGATTTCGTGCGAGTGGGAGAGCACCAGCTGTCAACGAACCCTGACTGTGAGAGGCGCAGGTGTGCACCATCACCTCAGGACATAAGAGTGTCGGAGGTAAGAAGGGGAAAGAGGAAAGGAGGTGGTTGGGAGGAGGGGGGCGGGTAGAGAGAGGGCGGGGCAAGAGGGTGAAGGACGGAGTGACAGGAGTAGGAGTAGGTTGGGGAAAAGAATGAAAGGGAGAAAGAAAGGGAGAAGAGAGAGAGGAAGAGAAGGTTGGGAAAAGGAGAGAAGGGAGAAAGGGAAGGATAGAGGAAGATGATGATGAGGCTGGGGAAAGGAGAAGGGAAAGATGGAAGAGAAGGTTGGGGAAAGAAGAGGAAGGGAGAGAAGGAAAGATGGAATGAGATGAAGAGGAGAAGGTTGGGGAAATGGAGGAATAGAGAGAGAGGGAAGGATGGGTGCAGATAGGAAGAGAAGGCTGGGGAAAGGAGGAGAAAGAAGAGAGGAAAGAAGATATTAAAAAGAGAGGAGAAGTAGAAGGAGGGGGAGGAGAGAGGAGGAGGAGGATAAAGAAGAGGAAGAGAGACAGGGAAGGTGAAGGAAGGATAGAGGATGGGAAGGTTGGAGGAAGACAAGGGAGAGGAAAGAGTGGTTATTGCTCTTCCTCCTCCTCCTTTTCCTTTTCCTTTTCCTTCTCCTCCTTTTCCTTTTCCTTTTCCTTCTCCTCCTTTTCCTTTTCCTTTTCCTTCTCCTCCTTTTCCTTTTCCTTTTCCTCCTTTTCCTTTTCCTTTTCCTTTTCCTTCTCCTCCTTTTCCTTTTCCTTTTACTTTTACTTCTCCTTCCTTCCTCTTCCTCCTCCTCCTCCTCCTCCTCCTCCTCCTCCTCCTCCTCTACCTCTTCCTCTTCCTCTTCCTCTTCCTCTTCCTCTTCTTCCTCTTCCTCTTCCTCCTCCTCCTCCTCCTCCTCCTCCTCCTTATCATCATCATCATCATATTCCTTCCAGATCATCATTCACGAGGACTACAATAAAGTGCAAGGCTGTCCACGCTGCCACGACATCGCCCTCCTGAGGCTGGCCTTCCCTGCCCGGCTCGACCCAGGTGCGTCCCTCTCTCCCTACTCTCGGCTTTGCTCTCTATAATGCTGCTTAAAATCGTCTATATAAGTCTAAGTAAGTTTGACCTCCCGAAATCTACCTTTTTTTTGGATACTATTCTATGCTCTTTATTTCTAGGGTCTATGAACAGCGTTTTATCTTTTTTTTGCCCTTGATCTGCATCCCTTATCGTAAAAAAATGTATAGGCAGGGTGTGAAAATAAGTTAAATCTCCTCTACAGCATAGTCAGTTATTTGGAATGTTTAGGGTCAATAGAAGAATGTTGTTTTTTTCTACTTTCCACTTTTTCCAATTGTTAGGTTCAGTGGTGTGTATAATTTTCGACTGGAGGATAACTTTAAAATTCAGATATGGCAAAACCTAAATCTTCAAGGTCGTTTGGGGAAAAAAGATTGACACATCATTATCATCATCATCTGTTGCGCCACATGACCAGTGCCTAATCAGTCAGTCAATCATCATCTGTTACTCATCAATTGCAGGACAACGGTTTTTTCGAACGTCTTTCACATCTGTCTCATGTTTCTGAACTTCATCGTTGTAAGACAAATGTCCTTATCTCATCTCATCTCCTGGTACTCTGTCCACCCTGACCTCTACAATTTACAGGTTGCCATCTTTTACTTTGACTGTCCATCTGTTACTTGTTCAAAGCATGACGTGACCTGCCTCAAGCTCATTTATTGTCCTTAATCGCCATTACATCTTCAAGCTGTGTTACTTTCATAAGCCTGATACTCGCTTCCTATCTCTTAAAAGTTATACCTAGCCTTTTTTCTGTCCTCCAAATTTATGTGCTTCTTTGCTTTCTCTTTATATATCCAGTTGGTCGCTAATTTTATGGGTTGTGCGTTGTGGGTGTCAGCATACACTCATTGTACACCTTTTTCTTCATGGGGAGTGTGAGGTTGCTATTCATGATATTACTCTGTTTACCGAAAGCGTTCCATCCCATTTCTATTACTATCCTCCTGATTAATTCTTCGTGGGGCTGGATTTGCACTATGTCTTAGAAACGTGTATTCCTCTACCTTCTAAACTGTTTCGTTCTTGATCCTAAATTATTATCCTACTAACATAATATTAAACTTTACCTTCGTTCTCTTCGTGCTCACCTTCAGACCGTCTCTATGGATAACTTAAATTTTCTTCAGATAATTACCTGGTCATAGAAAGGCTTAGGAGTGATGCCACGTGACACCGTACGTCTGAAGGGAATGACGGTAGGGAAGGGAGAGGAGGAAGAGGAGGGAAGGATGGAGGGCGGAGGAGGAGAGGAGGTAATTAAGCAAGATACCTGAGCACGATAAGTAGCCCCACGTGCCCTAATTTACGCGGCTTGAGAGAGAGAGAGAGAGAGAGAGAGAGAGAGAGAGAGAGAGAGAGAGAGAGAGAGAGAGAGAGAGAGAGAGAGAGAGAGACACAGAGATAGAAAGTGAGATAGAGAGACACAGAGATAGAGACACGGAGATAGAGAGACACAGAGATAGAGACACGGAGATAGAGAGACACAGAGATAGAGAGACACAGAGATAGAGAGACACAGAGATAGAGAGACACAGAGATAGAGAGACACGGAGATAGAGAGACACAGAGATAGAGAAACACAGAGATAGAGACACGGAGATAGAGAAACACAGAGATAGAGACACGGAGATAGAGAAACACAGAGATAGAGACACGGAGATAGAGAAACACAGAGATAGAGACACAGAGTAGGGTGAGAATATGGGCCTCCTCCGCAAACTCCTAAACCCTTGCTTGTCATCTTCAAGTCTGCTAATTGCTTCTAACACTTGCTCCTCCTCGCCGCCGCCGCCTCCACCGCAATCACGCTCACGTCCCTCCCCTTGTTGTTGTTATTTTCTCTTTTTTTTTAAAGTTTTTTGTTCTCAAATACCTTCGTCTATTTCTCATTTTATTCCTCTTTTCACTTTTTTGTCCATTTCCCTACCATTTTGATTTTTAACGGATATCTCTCTCTCTCTCTCTCTCTCTCTCTCTCTCTCTCTCTCTCTCCATTTTCATCGTTTCATCACTTATTTCAATTCATTACTCATTTTTTAATTACCTTTCAATCCAGATGGACAAGAGAGAACACAGTAACAACAATAAAAAAAAAGAAACATTATCCTCCCTCACGAGAAAAGAAAACACTGAAGAAAATATAAAAAAAAGAAGATAAGAGGACAAAACGATGAAAAAAAAAACATGAGAAAAGGAGACAAAGGAGAGGATGAAACAATGTAAAAAAAAAAAAATTGAGTAGGAGAGTAAAGTAATACAATAATCATCGTTACTGACGCGGCCATTACGGGTTGTGGTTACGTCTCGCCCTTCCCAAAAATCAATTAGTAGCTAGCCAGTTGGTCGGTCGGGGCGGCGTCGTGGATTCGCTCGGAACTCCACTAATCCATCGAAATTAGTACTCGCCAAACTCCGCGTCGCTTCGGCCAAGTTAAACACAAACTTGGGCTGGTTCTCTGCTACCGCCTGTAACTTTCTATCTCCACCCCACCTCCACCCCACCTCCACCCCTCTCTCGCTCGCCGCCGCCACCCCTCTCCTTCCCTCACCCACTCATCTCTCTCCCTCTCCCCCTCCCTCTCGCTCGCCGCCGCCACCTCTCTCCTCCTTCCCTCACCCACTCATCTCTCTCCCTCTCCCCCTCCCTCTTGAATTGACGTTTTCCCGTGTTCCCGTTGTATCAGCTCCACGGTTTATATAACGACACACACATTGGTTTACGGAGAAATTAAAGTTTACAAAGATGGAGATTATAAGTATTTTATCGGACTGAGAGAGTGATGATTATGTATTCTCAGGGTTACCGAAGTTTAGGTATTACTTTCTGAAATATTTGTGTATGCATTTTTTTTCGTATTGACATTCTATGATTTTCTGTTAATTATTGTGTGATGGAGTAACGTGGACTATATCAGAGCTCTCCGGAAGACCTGTTGACAGAGACCTTGATTGCTCCTCCAGAATCACTTGAACCCACACACAAACAAACCATATAATAGCCTTCCACTGCACTAAATTAGTTCCCAATCCTCCTTTAACATGCAAGAACTCCAACCAACCCCCCACCGCTCCTCCTCCTCCTCTTAATTATCACAGTCTGGTGTCACGTATCTTATTATTATTATTTGTTACAACAAAGGAGACAGCTCAAGGGCACAAACAAAAGGAAACAATAATAAAAAAAGCCCGCTACTCGCTGCTCCTAAAAAGAATCCAAAGAGGTGTCCGAAAGAGAGGTCAATTTCAGGAGGAGAGGTGTCCAGATACCCTCCTCTTTTCTACATTATATAACTCTTCCGGTTTTCACTCGGGCAATATAACTTCAAATCAGACACGAGCCTTCCAATTCGTCCCTTACTTCCTCATCCATCCACTCTAGCTTTCTCCCTCCTTCACCCTTCACTGACCCACGCACTCAATCAAGAACCCACACACTCATCCCTTTCCTCACCTACGCTGTTTCACTCACTCTCCCACACTCCATTTTTCACTCTCCCTCTCACTCAGCAGTTCGTTTCCTCACCCTCACTCTCACTGTCTCCCTCACAATAATACCCTCAAACACAATCATTTCTTCACTCACTAAGCAGCCCACCTACTCACCCTCACCCATGCTATATTCATCACTGCAACATCCTCGAGCATATTTCCTTTTTCACTTACTCACCAGCTCACCTCCTCACCCTCACTATCTTACTCTTTGATGTTTTACTTATACATTTACTTACTCTCTCCCTTCTCTCCCTCCCACAGCCCACGTGTTTCCGATCTGTGTGCCCCAAGACCTGGAGCGAGAGCTGGGCGTGATCAACAATGACTTCTCTTCGATGTTCGGGTGGACGGCCGGCTGGGGGTCTTTGAGTGAGTGACGCTAGCGATTGGTATTTTCAGACGCTTTCGGCTCTCACGACATGCAACTCCAAAGGCCACAAAGAAAATTAGCCGGGTTCTCATGAGTGCTTTTTTTACGTTCATGGTGCAGCAGCCTTGTCAAACTATCACAAGCTTGCACAACCTCTATGAAAGCCTTACTAAATCGAGTGTGGAGTCCCGAGATGTTTAGGAAGAAGGGACTGACAATTGGATGAGGTGAAGGGGAAAGTTGATGTGCGCGGGTGGATGGCACACTTTTGACTGTTTTGTGATATATACTGGTAGCACGTAGAATGGTAAAAAGAGAATGAAAAGTTTTGCGGGAAAGCTGCATGGTACGGTTAAGTTTATTTTGTAGTAAGAAATAGACTTGTTATTTTTTTTTCTACATCAACTAACACCAATACGCATCATGACAACTTGCAATAACCCCCCCCCTACCCTACCCTCCCCCCCGTCCCCCCACCGCCATCATCGCTTCCTCCCTCACCCCCACCTCCTTCTTCCCTTCCTCCTGCAGACCCCACCAATTTCGTGCAAGCAGACGTACTACAAGAGGCTCTCCTGCCCCTCCGGAAAACCTTCTGCAAGATCGATTCCTTCCCAGATCCGAACATGGTGCGTTAGTTTGTGTGTGTAGGGGATTGAGGGGATGACGCGGGGGGGGGGGCTGGAGCTAATGGGTTGATGGGTGGGTGGGTGGATAGGTGGATGAGTAGAATCAGTGTGAGGGGGACAGTGGGTGGACGGATGAGTGGATAGACAGGTGGATAAGTAGTTTGAGTGAGTGAGTGAGTGTGTGGGTGTGTCAGTAAGTTCGTTAGTTGTTTATTAAGAGACTGATGGTCGTCAAGAAGATCGTGGTTGGTATGGTGACAAGTTAACGGCCCGGTATGGTTGGGTTAGATTCTGTGGTTGGGATGCTCTGTGTGATGCGTCTGCTGGTTGTGATGACTTGAAAGATTCTGGTGATAAAGTGTAGAGGGGAAAATAATTAGCGGAGAAAATAATAAAAGCAAACGATATGTGAAAAAAAGAAGAGTAGAATAAACTGGTATGAGAAAGGTCTAAAAAAAAAACGTCAATTAATTATCTTCATCTCCTCCCTCCCTTCCTATTACCTATCTTCACCTCTCCTCCCTACTCTCGCCATTTCCGTTTCCTTCATTTTTCCTCCTTCCCTCCCTTCTCTTCTGTCTTTTTCTCCACTCTATTTCCTCCTCCTCCTTCAACCTTCCTTTACATCTTTCCTCCCCAACCACCTTCATCCTTCACTTGCTCCTTTACTCTCTCCCACCCTCCTTTCTGCTCTTCCTCCCTCCCTCTCTCGCTCTCTCCTTCCCTTGCTCCTTCGTTCCTGTTTTCCTCGCTCCCTCCCCTTCTCCTTCCCTCCCCCAGGTAATATGTGCCGGCGGGGAGGGCGCGGACTCCTGCAGGGCGGACTCTGGCGGCCCGCTGCTCATGGAGAACGCAGGTCGCAACTTCGTGGTGGGCATAGTGAGCAGCGGCCCCACGGTCTGCGGCGCCCCCCAGACTCAGGGCATTTACACCAACGTCAACTACTACCTGTCATGGATCTTGGACCACCTGCGGCCCTAGCGTATACCGGCGGCAAACCTTGCAAGCGTAACTTGAATCTCGAGCGAGTTACGGGAGCTGACTCTTGATGACAACTTGCATATCAGGTTGTTTGGCGTTTACATGGACACGAGGAAAAGAAGGTTACGGGGATCTAAGACCGTCACGTCACTAGCAAGGGACGGACGGCAATTCCTGAAGATTTAACTTTCGTCTCTAGCGAAGCACGTACATTAATTTCCGAAGACACAATGGATATTTAAATGATCAAATTAACAAGGAAAATAAGGTCAACTGATCACAGTGTCATCAGCCCCAACGGGGAGAGAATGGCAATTCATGACACATTACTTATGGTCCTATATGTGCAAAGGGAGACTCTGAATCTAGTTCTTAGAAACTGGATTGTCGAAGGTTGAACTGATAGAGATAAATATTGCTAACCACTGCGTCCACTGTGCCCTACAACACTTCCGTTCTTAGCAAAGGAACGTTGGTTCGATAAAGAATTAAGAAACGGTACTTGCATGGGGCATGACCTGAAGACTTAAGTGCTAAAGACCATGACATACAAAGGAAAAAATCAACTTCTACACGTCCTATGGATCATGCTGTCTCCCTGACCCATCAAGGAACCGGCACATCAAAGCTGAAACACGGTACAATATGTCTTCTTCACGGGGCTCATCAGTGACTGGAACGACCAGAAGACACAACCATGAACTGAGGAGCAAAAACGGGGGACTATATAGTAAGTTACCAGAGAAGGATAAACACAGAAGGAAAAAAATAATGTTAATCTCTGAAGGCTCTGCTTGAAGGGTCTAGTGGCAGAAAATCACTTATAGAGAAATCTGCTCCTGCGTCCCGCGAGTCCGGCGGGACGGCAGTGAGGCTGAGAAAAAAATGGTTGTAAAAGAAAAATAATAAACGCAATATATCATCATCATTAAACCTTCACACCGCTGTGGGTAAAATGATGCCAGCACAAAGAAAAACAGATGAAAATACTGCGAAAGCAATTTATGTAAAAAGTGTAAAAAATAAAGACGAAGTAGAAAACCCCTTGTGTTTATCGCCTATCAGACACATTGATAATAGTTATGAAATGTTTATCAGAACACTTGTCAAACTGAGATTTTACATATTTGATTACAAATTAGTAGCAATTCAAGGTATATTGAGTGTTATGTTTTCCTTCCATAATTTAATTCAAAAGATAAAAAAAACAAGCATATGGAGAGTATGAAAAGGTGCACCGATATCCAAAATCCTGGTACTTTGTCAAAAGAAAAAAAAAACTATGGAAAAAGTTAATTATTTTAGGCGTTACATCATTAGGTTTACAATATGCACGCAACACCTCGACGAGATGGAAAAGCAGGGACAGGAGGAAGAAGACAGACAGACAGGAGAGGAAAATAAATGGAAAGTTGTTACAGTACATCAAAAAGTTCATATTGTGCACCCAACACCTCGAAAGCCAGGACGAGAGGGAGAATGGCGGCAGGAAGGAGAGTGATGGGCAGGCGAGGGAAAAGAAAGGTATTATTTTATTATTGGAGGGATGTAATAGTAAGCAAAAAATAAAAGGCTATGGATAAATAGTCTCGTCTCGTCTCGTCTCGTCTCGTCTCGTCTCGTCTCGTCTCGTCTCGTCTCGTCTCGTCTCGTCTCGTCTCGTCTCTCTCTCTCTCTCTCTCTCTCTCTCTCTCTCTCTCTCTCTCTCTCTCTCTCTCTCTCTCTCTCTGCGTTTGTGTTGAGAGAGAAAGGCGAAGTGATCCAAAAATCGACAGCCTGACAGACAGACCCAAGCAGACTTCAAAGACGGACACAGCAAGATGAGGTAAAAAGGAAGAGTATTAAATCTCCTCCTCCTCCTCCTCCTCTTCCTCCTCCTCCTCTTTATCCTTCTCTTCATCTACCTCATATCATCTCAATATCCATTCCTCTGCCGAGTAATCCTGATAAACTTTCAATCACCTCTCCTCCTCCTCCTCCTCCATGATTCATTGGTATTCTGAAGGTTTTTGTGACGTAAATCGCCGGCGTGTGAAAGGAATGGACGAGTTTATATGCAAATCAATCCTCGCATGAAAAATTAAGGCGTTTGAGAGGAACAGAAATACTCAACTCTGGCTCTCGATCGGATGGAAGGTCTCTCTCTCTCTCTCTCTCTCTCTCTCTCTCTCTCTCTCTCTCTCTCTCTCTCTCTCTCTCTCTCTCTCTCTCTCAAATAACAGTATCGCCTGCCCTTTACTATCCTCAATTTTTCTAATGAAGGCTGTTGGTGGACTTAACTTCAATGGAGAGAGAGGGAAGGAGGAGGAGGAGGAGGAGGAGGAGGAGGAGGAGGAGGAGAGGTAGGCTTAAAACTACCCACATGCTGTCCAGAAGACCACCTATCATCCCAGACTCTAGATTCTAGGATTAAAGATGAGCTCCGGGAGGGCAGCATGAGCCAATGCAAGATGGCGCCACTATAAACACTCGCCTGCGCCAGAACGGGCTGGGCCGACCATCAGGCCCCACCGGGAAGAAGCCTTGGACCGATCATCAGGATCCACCGGGAAGAAGCCTACCTCCGCAATAGGCCAAGACGTAAAAGAAAAAAAAAGGAGGAGGAGGATGAGAAGGAGGGGGGGAAGGAGGAACTGGACGGGGAGGAGGAAGAAAACTAGAAGGGAGGAAGAGGAGGAGAACAGAGGAGCTGGACGGAGAGGAGGAAGAAATATAGAAGAATGAAGAGTAGTAGTAGTAGTAGTAGTAGTAGTCGTAGTAGTAGAGGGAGGAGGAGGAGGAGAAGGAGAACCATAACAATTCGAAAGACATGCTCAAAACTTCGACAAAGGGGAAAAATAAGAACATTAGGGAAAAGTACAAAAGAATAAAATGTGGAATAAAAATATGATAAATAAATTAACCTAAACAAGTATGATTTCTTTCAAGTGAGCTAAAAAATGTGCCCTTCAATTAACTAAGACTTTCACTGACAATTAGAAAAAAGGTCAAGACTCTACCGTCATTATCTTGCCTATCACTTTGCACGTCCTCCTAACTATCATTTTCTCCACATTTTCCTTCCTCATCCACCTTCTTCTACTCCTCTCCTCGTACTGTTACTATCTCGTCTACTTCTCTTTTTCCTATTGATTACTTCCTCTATAATCTTCACTACAACTACTACTACTACTACTACTACTACCTCTACTACTACTACTACTACTACTACTACTACTACTACTACTACTACTACTACAACTGCTGCTGCTACAACTACCCCTAATGCTAATTCCTGGTCTACAGCGTTACTAATATAAGGACGAGCAAAGGAATAAATTATGTTAATGTCGACAAGGAGGATTTTTGAGTAGATGGCGAGGAGGAGGAAGACGAGGAGGAGCAAGAAGAAGAAGAAGAAGAAGAAGATAATATGAGGAAGGTGCTGTGGAAGAAAGGTCAGGGGTTTAAGGATCGGAAGAAGAGGATAAGAGAGGAAGAAGAGCAAGAAGCTGAAGAAGAGGAGAGGAGAGGAAGAAGAGCAAGACGATGAAGAAGAAGAGGGGAGGAGAAAGATGATGTGGAAGGAAGGGCAAGGGTAAAAGGATAGGAAGAGAAGAGGAAAGGAGAGGAAGAAGAACAAAAAGATGAAAGAGGGAAGAAGGGCCAAGAGTGAGAGGATAGGACAAAAAAATAAAAGTAAAAAAGCAAAAAAAAGGAAGATAATATGGTTGTTTTATGAGAAAAGAGGAGGAATAATGACAGCAAGGAAAAGGTGGATATGAGAGGAAAAGAAAATATCAGAGAGAGAAGTGAAGAAAAACAATGGTAATGAAAGACGGAAAACAAACAAACAAGAAAAAGAACAAGTGGAGAGAGAGAGAGAGAGAGAGAGAGAGAGAGAGAGAGAGAGAGAGAGAGAGAGAGAGAGAGAGAGATAGAGAGAGAGAGAGAGAGAGAGAGAGAGAGATAGATATTGACAAACTAGCTCATAGCGAGGTCTGCAGATATAAGAAAAAATCCACAGGGAAAACTCCCCAAAGAGTATCTCAGCTCTAAGACGATTTGGAGGGAAAGAAGTGACTGGGATGGAGCCAGACTCACACACACACACCACACACACACACACACACACACACACACACATTCTCTCTCTCTCTCTCTCTCTCTCTCTCTCTCTCTCTCTCTTGTCCGGCGGTAACAAGAAATCAACGAAGGGGAAGGCAAATATGAGAGAGAGAGAGAGAGAGAGAGAGAGAGAGAGAGAGAGAGAGAGAGAATCCCCACAGAATTAATATTATAACTACTTTCTTTTTTCCTCAGTGATCACAAACTCCTTTATGTTCCCTTGGGTTCTCTGGGGATGTTTTTTTTTCTTTCTTTCTTCTCTTTTTTATTCCTTTTTGTAGGTCACCCTGGTTCCTTTTTCGTCTTTCTATTCTTTCTTTATTCCTTTTCCTTGCCTCACTTCCGTTCTTTCTTTCCTGCTTCCATTTCAATTCTCTTCTTTTATCTCCCTTGATCTCCTACTGTTACTCCTTCTTCCTTGTGTCCTTCCTTTTCTTTCTCCTTTCTATTTTTTTTCCTCTTCCTTTTTCCCTGTTTCATTTATTTCTTTGTATATATAGCACTCCACTTTCTATTCATTCCCTCCCTTCTCTTTCCTTCCTCTTGCTTCCTTTAATCCAGTTTATCCTCTTCTATTCCCTCCACTTCTTTTATCTTTTATTTCACTTCCTTCCTTTCTACCTCTATTCCTGCTCTTCGTTCCCCCAGCCCCTCCCCCCCTCCCCTTTTATATCCTCCTCTGAATCTTTCCTTTTTGTTTTCTCTCTTCACTAACTTTCCATTTTTTTCTGTTCTATGTCCTTCTTCCATTACTATTTTTTTTCTTTTCTTCCTTTTCTCTTTTATTTCTCCTCCTTCCTTTCTTCTCCTAATCCTCCTTTTCCTTCCCTGCCCATTTATACTATCTCTTGAAGAAAAAAAATTCTCTCCTCAAACTAATTTTTTTTTTTATCTCCTTACACTATTATTATTTTCTTTCTTTCTTCGCTTTCTTATCCACCTTTTCTTCCCTCCCTATCTCTCTTTTCCTCTCTCCTTTCCTCCCTCCCTATCTTCAAGACCTTCCTTTTACTTGCTTCCTCTTTCCTTTCATAACCTATTTGTTTTCCTTTCCTTCGCTTTCATAACCATATTTCCCTCCCTCCCTGTCTCTTCCTTCCTCCCTCCCAAACTTCAAGACCTTCCTTCATCTCTCTCTTTCTTTCTCTACCAATCTACCATTTTTTTATGCTCTATCTCCTTCCACAATGACTTTTTTTTTTCCTTTCTTCGCTTTCATAACCAGCTTTCCCTCCCTCCCTGTCTCCCTCTCTCTCCTTTCTTCCTCTCTTCCGCTTTTCCTATCTTCAAGACCTTCACTTTTCCTGCTTCCTCCTTCCCTTCATCCCCTCTTCCATGTAGTCTCTCTCTCTCTCTCTCTCCTCTCTCTCTCTCTCTCTCTCTCTCTCTCTCTCTCTCTCTCTCTCTCTCTCTCTCTCTCTCTCTCTCTCTCTCTCTCTCTCTCTCTCTCTCTCTCTCTCTCTCTCTCTCTCTCTCTCTCTCTCTCTCTCTCTCTCTCTCTCTCTCTCTCTCTCTCTCTCTCTCTCTCTCTCTCTCTCTCTCTCTCTCTCTCTCTCTCTCTCTCTCTCTCTCTCTCTCTCTCTCTCTCTCTCTCTCTCTCTCTCTCTCTCTCTCTCTCTCTCTCTCTCTCTCTCTCTCTCTCTCTCTCTCTCTCTCTCTCTCTCTCCTGTTCCATCCCATCGCATTACTATCGTGCGCTTTCTCCTCTCTGTTCCACGTCTTCCCTTCCCTTCCATCCTTACAATTCCTTTCCACTCTGCTTCTTCGTATTTATTCCATTCCCTCTCTTTCCTTTCCCGTGTCATCCCATCCCATATCCCCCTACTCTTTCCCCTCTCTATCCTTCGCTTTTCCTTCCCTTTCATCGTTACCCTTCTTATTCCTTTCTACTATCTCTGTCCCTCCTATCTTCTCAATGTATATGTATTTATTTATCTATCTTTATATCTATTTACTTATCCATTCTTCTATCTTATTGTCTGTCTATAAATAATTCTCTAGATAATCCCTCCTTCTATCTATATGTTCATCCATCCATTCTTTCTGCAACAATTTTTTTTTCCTTTACGTTTTCCATCTTCCTTCCCTTCTCCCCTCGTTTAATTATATTTCATCCCATCTTATCTAATTTTATCACTTTCATTCCCTTGTCTTCTCTTCTCTTCCCTTCCCATTCTGTTACATATTTCTCTTCCTCTTTTTTCTTATCCCATTCCGTCTCCTGCCACGCCACACCACAACCTGCCTTTTCGTTTCCTTTCTCTTCCCTTTCAATATCACCCCCTTTTCTTACCCTTCCCTCTCTCCCTTCCCTATCACTCGTATCCTTCCTTTCTCTCTCCTTTCCGCACAACCTGCCTTTTCGTTTCCTTTCTCCTCCCTTTCAATATCACCCCATTTTCTTAGCCTTCCCTCTCTTTCCATTCCCTATCACTCGTATCCTTCCTCTCCCTCTCCTTTCCGTATCCCTTCCTTTTCATTCCTTTCTTCCCCTTGCTTCCTTTTTTTTTTCCTTTCCATTCCCCTCCTCCTTTCCTGCTTGCTTCTCCACGTCTTTTCTATTTCCTTTCTTTCCTCTCCCGTGCCATTGTGTCTCATATCATCCTACCTTTTCAC
>NC_066522.1:9863613-9911113 GCF_024679095.1 Eriocheir sinensis
CTCGTTACCTTTTTACTCCTTTTCTCGTTACCTTTTTACTCCTTTTCTCGTTACTTTTTACTCCTTTTCTCGTTACTTTTTACTCCTTTTCTCGTTACTTTTTACTCCTTTTCTCGTTACTTTTTACTCCTTTTCTCGTTACTTTTTACTCCTTTTCTCGTTACTTTTTACTCCTTTTCTCGTTACTTTTTACTCCTTTTCCCGTTACCTTTTTACTCCTTTTCTCGTTGCTGCTTTTCATTTTCATTCGTTAAGCCAATGTGTCTATCTTTTATCGCCTCTCTTCCACTTTTCTCTTTCTTCTTGATTTCATTTCCTGCATTAGTTCGTGTCTTTTATTTTTTCCCCTGAATTTTTGCCACCTATCATTTGTTTTAGATAATAGAGTCCAGTGTAATTATTCTTTCATTTCTACCTTTTTTCTCCCATGGCGGAGAGAAGGATGGGCGACCTCCATTAGTACACCCACGCCTGTTGTTGCCTGTCAGTGTTTAACTACCTGGAAGAAGTTAGGTGTTGTTGTTCTTATTGGTGTTGTTCTCTATGTCTTTCGTCAAAGCACTCGTGGAAGAGCGTTTGCGGCGCTTGATTGTGGGGAAATTGGGGAAAGGGGGTGAAAAGGGGGGAGGGGGGAGGGGGTGCTGACTCTAAGATAACGGACCCAACTCGCTCAGGAGACTCGAGGGTGTTGATAAGCTTCGAATTTCTCTTCTTGCCGTCCGCGTCCCGTTACCCTGGGCTTTGAAACTTTTATGGAACATTTATTTTGTATACAGGCAGAATTAAATATTACTCTCTCTCTCTCTCTCTCTCTCTCTCTCTCTCTCTCTCTCTCTCTCTCTCTCTCTCTCTCTCTCTCTCTCTCTCTCTCTCTCTCGCTTCCTCCTTCCTTCCCTCTCTCTCCTTCCATCCCTCTTACTCTCTTTCCTTCCTTCTCTCCCTCCTTCCCTCCCTTTTTCTCTCCTTCCTCCCATCATTCTCCACCTCCTTCCCTCCCACCCTACTCATCCTTCATTCCTATCCTAATTCATCTTTTTCCTTCCCTCATTATTTCATGGGATCATTCGTTCATTTCTCCCATTCTTTTACTGGCTCAGTCTCCCCACTAACAAATACTAAATATATACTGGCGTAACACATACAATACTCGCTTAGAAATAAAACATAATTATGTAGTCCTTGGAAATATTTCAAAACGAGTATTATATGAGAACACTAAGGAAAATGAAATTGACGCAACACGGAAAGAAAGAAGGATATGAATACAAGCAATGTGGTCAAATCGGTGATAAAATGGGGGAGTGGAAGATGGAGAAAGAAGAAATGGCGACGGGGAAAGAAAAGGAATGGAAGGAAACGAGGGCGGAGGAGGAGGAGGAGGAGGAGGAGGAGGAGGAGGAGGAGGAGGAGGAGGAGGAAGAAGAGAAGGAGACACAAGGGAGCGAAGAAGAATGGAAAGCTTAGGAGAGGCACGTGAGTTCGTCGCTCAAAAAACATAGGAGGAGGAGGAGGAGGAGGAGGAGGAGGAGGAGGAGGAGGAATAGGAGAAGGAGGAGGAGGATGAGGAGGAGGAGGAGGAGGAGGAGGAGGAGGAATAGGAGAAGGAGGAGGAGGAGGAGGAGGAGGAGGAGGAGGACGAAGACGAGAAAGGAAGCGGACGAAGAGCATCAGCCACGGGATGATCCAGGGGATAAAAATATGAAAATTATTCACAAGAGAAGGAAGAAAAATGGGGGTGAAAGAAGAAGAATAAAGCATTAAAGCCAAAAAAAAAAGAAAATCAACACTATAGACAGACCGACAGATAGATGGACAAACAGATTAGATAGATAAATTATTAGATAGTTGAAATAAAATAACCAGTGATACATAAAAATATACCGATAGATAAAAATACGATAGATAATGATGGAAAACAAGAACAAAATATATAGAGATGAATAGAGAAAAAAAAAGATTAACAATTAAAATAGAGAAATATATGGGTAGGTAGACAGATAGGCAGACAGACAAATAGAAAGATAGACACAGAGACAGATTTACAAGGTAGAAAGCTGATTTCTTTCACACAAACGCACAAACACACAAACAAACAAACACAAACAGATATTCCATAACCATCACCATCATCACCACCACCACCACCACCACCGTCTATAAAGAAAGAAGAATAAAAAAACGTATAACATCTACATCTGTATCGCCCGCCTCTCGTCTTTTCTGTGGCTCTCCTCCTCCTCCTCCTCCTCCTCTCTCTCTGTCTCTTTTGTGGGTCTCCGTGTCTCCCTCATCTCAATCATAGGAAGGCGACCAGCGGAAAATCGCTTAAGGTCACAGAATTATCGTTACGGCCAAGGATATGTGATAGGAGGAGGAGAAAAAGGAAAAAGAAGAAAAGAAAGAAGAAGAGGAGGAGGAGGAGGAGGGAAGAAATAATCCGTATAGAAAGGAAAGCTAGAAGAGGAGGACGATGAAAAGGGAAATTGGAGGATGAAAGGATAGAAGAGGGAGAATAAAAAAAACAGATTGTAGGATTGGTGAGAAAAATGAGGAAGAGGAGAAGGCTGAAGAAATGTTAGTATGGAAAGGAAAGCTAAGAGGAAGAGGAGGAGGACTATGAAAAGGGGTATTAGAGGGTGAAAGAAGTGAAAGCGGAGAAAGAAAAAAAGAATATGAGATTTGTAAGGAGAATGAGGAAGAAAAGGATCTAGAAAAGAAACGTATAAAAGGGAAAGCTAGGAGAAGGAGGAAGAGGAGGAGGAGGAATATAAAAAGGGGTATTGAAGGGTGAAAGAAGAGAAAGGGGGAAAAAATTAGACTGTGAGGTTGGTAAGGAGAATGAGGAAGAGAAGGAGCCAGAAAATAATCGTAAACTAGAATAAGAGGAGGAGGAGGAGGAAGATTAAAAGGTATTGGAGAGTGAGAGAAGAGAAAGGGGAGGAAAAAGAAGCATAGTAAAACGGGAGAGGAGAATGAAGGGAATGAGGAAGAGGAATGGATAAAAACGAGATCTAGAAAGAGGAAGATGAAAGGGTATTGGCGATTAAAAAAATGAGAAAGGGGAAAGAGAAAGAATTGCTGAAGTAGGAGAGGAAGAGAAGAATGAAAGAGGAAGATAAAAGAAGAAAGACGAAACGGAAGGAGAGTGGATGGAATAAAAGAGTAGAAAAACGAGGTGAAGAAGTAAAGCGGAAGGAAGCAAGAAAGAGAGCAGAGAGGACAGAGGAGTGATTACGAAAAAGAAGAGGGAGAAAAAAAAAACAACGAAAATGTCAGGCCAGGAGTAAGGAGAAGAGAAAGAAAAATAACAAAGGAAAAAATATAAAGAAGAAGAGAAGGAAGAACAGAGGAAAGACGAGAGAGAAGTGTAAATAGGTGAAGAGGGGGAAAATGGGGGATAATATTGATAGGAGAAGCAGGAGTGAAGAGAATGCCAAAGAAGAGAGAGAAGGGAACTGAAAAGTCGAACAATCAAACATATAGAAAAGAGTAAATATGGAAAAGTAAGGGACGTAGGAGAAAGAGGAAGAAGAAAAAGAGGAAAGTGATGGAAATAAATAGATAGAAAGGAAAGTTAGATGGAAAAGGAGAAAACTGAACGGAGTATTAATAAGTGAAAAGATGAAAAGAAGGAAAAAGGGAATACGACAAAACGATGAAGAAAAGAATGAAAGTGAGGAATTAGGAAAAAGGAAAGCAGCAGCAGGAGGAAGTAGAATAAGGGAATGGCGCCAGCAGAAGGAAGAGAGAGGAGAGGGAGGAGGAGGAAGAGGATAGGAAGGGAAAGAAGCACTGGTTAGGGAATGAGATGACCAGCGGTGGAGAAATTGAGGGGAAGAAATTACTGTGCGGGAGTTATGAGAATTGTGGAGAAGAAGGCTGCGGAGGAGGAGGAGGAGGAGGAGGAGGAGGAGGAGGAGAAAGAGGAGAACGAGAGGGAGGTGGAGAAAGAGGGGGGGAAGCCGGAGGTGGAAGATGGAGAGGAGGAGGAGAAGCAGAGAAAAGTGGAAAAGGAAAATATATGGAGAAGGGAGGTAAACGAGGAAGAGAAGAACGAGTGATGGGCGGAGGGGGAGGAGGACGAGAGGAAGGAAAGCAGGACGAGGAAGGGAAGGCAGAGGAAAGTGATAAAGAAGTATATATGGGAGAAGGAGGTGGACGAGAAGAGAAGGAAAGGAAAAAGAGAACGAAAAAGAGAAATAGAAAGGATAAGATTTTCAAAGCATCACTTTACATAAAAACACGTTATGGAATCGTAGGAAATTTAAAAACAAAATACAAAACAGCAAAAGAAATCCATGCACGATAAGACAAAAATAGAGAAAATAGAGGAAAATGAATGCAAATGAATAAAGAAAAGTCGTGAAAGAGGAGAGATGAGGGAAGAGGAAGGAGGACACGGAGGAGGAGGAAAAAGGGAGAGGAGGGGCGGGCGTCTGAGAGGGAAATTGATGGGGGGGATTAAGGTTTTGAGGAGAAGAAAAAAGGAAGTAATGGGTGTGGCGAGGGAAGATAAATTTGCTAAAAGAGGAGAAAAACGTGAGTACGAGAGAAGTATAAAAAAAATGGCAGACGTGAATAAGAGATAAACGTATAATAAACAAAAAATTTAAAACAGAGGAACCTACATATAAAAAAAAAAACAATATATTCCAAAGATGAAGCAAATGAATTATAAACAAAAGGCATAAATACTGAATGTCTGCATAATGAAGCTAAGAAATGAGACGAACATTTCAGTAATATCAACCCCCCCCCAAAAAAAAAAATCTTCAGTCATCTAGATTATATAAGGAAAAAGAGAAGCAACACAAATCATTAAGTGTTTCTTCCATCAAGAGATCAAGCAACCGCAGCAACCAAAAATAAGATAAAGAAAAACTCTCTTAAAGAATAGAGATCCACTTGTGAATGATTACGAACAACAACAACAACAACAACAGCAACAACAACAACAACGCTAAGAGAAAAACGCATCAGTTGAAAAAAAGTTAAAGTAAAACATGAAAACACACTAAACATAAATGGTGGGGCCTCGTTTTCATACTTTGGAGCTAATGTATCTGTTTTGCTGCTCGTGGTGGTGGTGATATTGGTGGTAGTGGTGTGGGTGGTGGTGGTGGAGGTAGTACGTAATAGTAGTGATGGAGATAGTGGTGGTGATGATAAAGATAATGGTGATAGTAGTGGTGGTGTTGGTGGTGTTGGTGGTGGTGGTGGTGATGGTGGTGTTGAGGTAATGGTGATAAAGGTGTTTGAGGAGGGAAGTGGGTTAAGGAGGATGGAAATGAATAGGAGGAAAATGAGAGGGAGGAACGGTAGGAGGAGGAGGAGGAGGAGGAGGAGGAGGAGGGTTCAGAGAGAGAGTTTAATCCCATGTGCTTTAGGTGGATTCCATAGCATTGGGTGAAGATTATACACATGATGACGAAGAGGAGAGTATGATTCTCTCTCTCTCTCTCTCTCTCTCTCTCTCATATCAATATTTTCACAGGTAACGTCTAATTCCATTCTTCCCAATAAAGAATAACAAAAAATATAGATATCACGTACAATTTGAATTTCCAGAAACACACACCAAAAAATAAACAAAAAAGATAAACATTAATAATCTAACCTCAAACAAATGCTTTACGATGAGTGTGTGTGTGTGTGTGTGTGTGTGTGTGTGTGTGTGTGTGTGTGTGTGTGTGTGTGTGTGTGTGTGTGTGTGTGGGTGGGTGTCTAGAAGAGGGGGGTGAGGGTGATGGCGATCCTAACGTATGACCAAAGTTATCGTTTCCGGCTGAGTAGTTGAGAAAGAAGCGAGGAGAGGCTGAGAGAGGGAAGAGGGGAGAGAGGGAGAGAGAGGAGGGGCGAGGAAGAAACATAATATAGGGAGGTACAATAGGGAGAGAGGGAGAGATAGGGAGAAGAGGAGGGAGGAGGGGAAAGAAAATATAGGGGAGGGAAGTACAAAAGGAGGGAAAGGGAGAGAGAAAGGTAGGAGAGAAGAGGATAAAGAGAATAAAGGGAGGGAGGTACAATATGTGGGAAAAGGAGAGAGAAAGGGAGGAGAGAAGAGATGAGGGGAAAGATATAAAGGGAGGGAGGTAAAATAAGTGGGAAAAGGAGAGAGAAAGGGAAGAGAGAAGAGGAGAAGAGAAAGAAAATAAAGGGAGGAGGCACAATTGGGGAAAAGGGGAGAGAAAGGGAGGTGAGTAGATATGAGGGGAAAGAAAATAAAGAGGGGAAGTAAAATAAGGGGAAAGGGAAGAGAAAGGGAAGAGAGAAGAGGAAAAGGGAAAGAAAATAAATGGAGGAAGGTACAATAGAGGAAAAAGGGGAGAGAAAGAGAGGTGAGTAGATATGAGGGGAAAGAAAATAAAGATGGGAAGCAAAATAAGGGGAAAAGGGGAGAGAAAGGGAGGAGAGGACAGGGGAGGGGAAAGAAAACATAGAGGGAGGTACAAGAAGGGGAAATTGGGGAGTGAAAGGGAGGAGAGGAGAGGTGAAGGGAAAGAAAAGAAAGGGGGGAAGTGAAATAACTGGAAAAGGGGAAGAAAAAGGTACAAATAGGGAAAATTGGGGAGAGAAAGGGAGGAGATGAAAGGAGAAGGGGAAGAAAATAGGGCGCTAAAAGTGAGATCAGAGTGGAAGAATACACGATCGAAATAAATGGAAAGAGAGGTGGAGAAGGAGGAAAAGAACAAGGACGAGTGGAGGAGGAGGATTAGGGGGAGGAGGAGGAGGAGGAAAAACAGGACAACAAGGAAAAAATGTCAATGAAAAAGAGAATAGAAAACAGCAACTCGGATAACAAATGGAACGGAGAAGGGCAAGATAAATAATGGAGGAGAAGAGGAGGAGGAGAAGGAGATGAAGGAGGAAGGCAAGAAGAACGAGAGATGAAGTAAAGGAAGTCAGGAGGAGGCAGAAGGAGGGAGGCAAGAGGGACGAGAGAGGAGCTAAAGGGAGGCAAAAGGGGCAGAGGATGAGGAAGGCAATAAGGAGGAAAATATACGGCTGTGGACGAAGAATAATAGAAGGGAGGAATTTATTGGGATTGATCGCGATGTTACGGTGACTCAGTGCTGACGCTACTCTACGGAAGGTGGTGGTGGTGGTGGTGGTGGGTGAATGGGCTGGGGTGTGTGAGCTAGTATGAAAAAAAAACATCAATATATATATAACTAAATAGAGGGTGAGAATAATGACCCATATAATTTGCAGATTTAATGCTGTTTTGTTTGTTTTAAGTCTACAATAAAATCTTAAGCAGGCAGATATAAGCAAGTAAAACAATTAATAAGAGCCTATAAGTGAGACGAAGGAGAAAAGAAAGAAACAGTATAAGAAATAGACCTAGAAGACAAGATAGAAGAAGCTGATGAATAAAATGAAGATGATGAGCCGGAACATCAAAAAGAAAAAGAAAAGTAAAATAAAAAAAGACGATGATGGAAAGGCAACAGACGAAGATAGAGAACACATTTAATTAGGGCAAGCACATAATTACTAACAAGACCAACCAACCAGCCATCTTCTCCACCTGGAATGATTTAGCAGGAGGGACGCCAAACAGACCTTGACCCAAAGCAGAATAATTAATCACGTCACCTTAATGCTCGAGAGAGAGGAGAGAGAGAGAGAGAGAGAGAGAGAGAGCTTCATAGAGAGAGAGAGAAGAGAGAGAGAGAGAGAGAGAGAGAGAGAGAGAGAGAGAGAGAGAGAGAGAGAGAGAGAGAGAGAGAGAGAGAGAGAGAGTTATCTTTTTTTCTTTCCAGTCCATACGTGTGGAATTAGTAAATATGACAACTGTTTGGAATCTTGTTTGTATGTGTTTACTTTTTACTCTCTCTCTCTCTGGGTATTCCATGATTTACGGACATAAATTTTCAGTATTTATCGCCATATATATAATGCAATGCTCGCTACCTCATTAATTTTAAGCCGCCATCTCTCTCCAAACGGTATTTTAAAATTTATGACTGCCTTTCTAAATTTCTCCTTACGCTAGTTTTTTTTAATAGATTTTATTATTCATTCATTTCTTCCCTCCATTTAATCAAAATTATTTATGTAGTGTCATTTTCTTCGTAGTAGTTTTCCTTCTCCTCTCCTTCCTCCTCCTCCTCCTTCTCCTCCTCCTCCTCCTCCTCCTCCTCCTCCTACTTAATAAAAGTAACATCAAAGAGCAGGAAAGTAAAAATCAAAGTTAAACAAGTTATCCCTGGAGAAGCGATCCTCCCCCAATACTGCAAATCTTCCTAAAGCATGTTTCGAAGATTTTCCCAGAAAGCTGAATATTTTATAAGCAGAAATAATGGAGAAATACACAGCATCAGGGAAAATAAACGCAATGGAAGTCAAATAACAAAGCAAGCAAAGACAGCAATAAAACAAATGAATAAAATATATCGACCGCCTTTTTTCTCTTAATTTATAGCAACTCAAATCGTATCAATTATTCTTTAGTTTTTATCTTATTCACTTTCCGTTACTCCCTTCTCCCTTTTCTATTTTTTCCTCTTTTCTTCTCCTCCTCCTTTTTCTTCTTTCTTCTTTCTCTAACTCTTCCTCTATCTCTTATTCCTTATCTTCTTCCTTCCCATTTTCTTCTGACTCCGCCTCCCTCTTTCCTCCTCCTCCTCCTCCAAATTATATCAAAGATCAAGTTTTGCTAGAAAAGATACAGCGACGAGCAACCAAACAAATTCCAGCGCTCCGTAACTTGCCGTATGACGAGCGTTGAAAGCGTTTAGATATGGTTTCCTTAAAAAAGCGAAGGGTAGGAGGGGACTTAATTGAAGTGTTCAAAATCCTTAACAGATTCGAAAACATTAACCCAGACTGTCTATTTCAGAGAGACCCCAACACAATAACACGCAGCAACGGTATGAAGTTAAAGGAAAACCGATGTTACACATTGGCGCGCAGAAGTTATTTCAATAATAGAGTCGTCGATCACTAGAATAGACTCCCACCGTCAGTAGTTAGCGCACAGAGTATCAATAGCTTCAAGTCTTCATTGGATAAGTACTTCAGGGATATAAGATTTTACTGACCCTTTTTCGTATGTTTCAGGCAGCCTGCAACACGGCTACAACCTGAAGACATGTTATTTTCCCCCACAGCTTAGGTCACCAGTAGCGTAAGTTAAGGGTAGTAATTTCCTCTTATTTCTCTCTTTACTGTAAAATTTCCATGTCCCTTTCTTCTTTAAAGGCACATAGTGTTCTCTTCTAACTATTTTTTACCGGCACGTTGCCGGAGGGAGAGGTGGGTGGGGAGGAGCCTTCATCTATTCTATCCTGTCCTACCACACGTAGATTACTAGTAGTAGCGGTAGTAAACAGACACCCTCGCCATAGACCGACATGTCTTCTGGTGTCTGTTCTTCCTATGTATTCCTCCTCCTCTTCTTTCTATTCTCCTCCTCTTTACCCTTCCTTACCCCTCCCCGTCCATCCCCCTTTTAGTCCTCTGCCTCCTCCTCCTCTTCTTCCTCTGCCTCGCCTTCCACTTTCTTCTCATCCTTCCCGTCTTAGCGTCATTATAAGGAGGAAAAAGTAGCATTATAAAGTTTTGCGGAGACTCGTTCTTTACCTTGGAAATAGATAAAAGTTTAGCGGTCCAAAGTTACACTCCTTCCTCCCTCCCTTCTCCCTCTTTTCTTCTCTATTACTATCTCTATCTCTATCCCCTCCGCTTTTTTCTCTCTTTTTATTTAAACATACATATATATTTACAGGCCCAAAGGTGCACTGCCGTGTGCTGCCTATTCAAGTGGCAAAGTCTATATAAAAGAAGAAAAAGAATATCTAAAGATAAAAAACATACATTATAAAATTATAAATATTCTCTCTCTCTCTCTCTCGATTCTAGATTCCTTCTGGTTCCAGAATTACTTAAATGATAGAACACAATCGGTGCGGATAAATAACAGTATGTCTGACAGCTCCAGTATTTCCTACGGTGTGCCTCAAGGATCAGTACTTGGTCCAATTTTATTTATTATATATGTAAACGACCTTTGGCGCTATTTCTCGAACTGCCAAATAATCCAGTATGCTGACGACACCCAGTTTATCCACAGTGGTTACATAGATGATCTTAACAACATAATACGTAAAGGAGAAGAAACTGTTAAACTTGCAAAACAATACTTTAATAAGATTGGTCTACTGTTAAATGCACAAAAGACGCAGTGCATGTTCATTGGAACAAGGCGGCTCCTCTCACAGATTCCTCCCGACGCTCACATGCAGGTGGACGGGAACGTTATCACTCCCAGCTTATCTCTTAAGAACCTGGGCGTTTACTTTGACAGCCACTTATTGTTCGATGCACATATCTCCGAGATGAGCAAAAAAGTATACGCAACAATTATGCACGTTAATAGACTAAGGGAATACTTTAATAAAACAACAAGAATTTCTGTCATTCAGTCATTAGTCATGAGTATAATTAATTATGGGATCAGTACCGGGGGATCTACTAATGCTTCTCAAATGCAACGAGTGCAAAAACTACAAAATTCTGCAGCAAAGGTAGCACTTGGAGGAGCTCCCAGGATTGAACACGCTACTCCATTTATCAAAGAACTTGGCTGGCTCAAAATAAAATAGAAACATACTTTTGAAATCGGAGTAATTATCTACAAACTCATTAATAAAAAAAGTTCCTAATTGAGCGTTCCCACTGCCAACAGTGAGTGAGAGGCACAACCACAATGTTAGCACGAGGCAATCTGAACAGCTCTACGTCCCCATGTGCAGCACTAACTTGGGCACCAAGTCCCTCCAAGTTGCCGGACCCACACTATGGAACAGCTTTCCTAACAACGTAAAAAATACTTCCTGCCTTAACACTTTTAAAATACGTCTGAAGAAACATCTTTTCAACAAACAATTTTAGTTGTGAATATTACATGACATGTTCCACTGTTTTAGAGCAATCGACTTTTTTTACACTTTCACTCCGACTGCCTCACCATATTTAAACATTTTATGTTATATTGTCTGACTACATCTTACTCATACTCTGATCTTAACACTTTAAAGTATACTTTAACCTTTTATGATGATAACGTTTTAGCTTTTTATGTTTAATACTTTTTACCTTATAACTCACGAATGTTGTCTAACTCAACTTTAATATAGTTGTTTTCTTTTGTGTATTAACTTCATTTTAATGTTCTCGTAAGCGTAAGTCTCATGTAAAAGAATAACCATTGTAACAATGGAAATAAAGTTCTTAATTCTCTCTCTTCTTCTTCTCTCTCTCTCTCTGCCTCTTTTTTCTTATCCCTTTCTCTTTTGGACTCTCCGCATTTTCGTTTTAGTTAGTTTTCCTATCCTCCCTATCTCTTACGTCTTCTATTATTCTCTCTCCCAGTCTCTACTTATCTCTTCCTTATTTCTGTCTTACCTGTTAAATACCAGTTGACTTTCTCACCTGAATTCTCAACGCCTCAACGACTTCAACGACTGCGATTTCACTTACCTGCAAAAAGAAAACAAATCTGATTAGTGAAGAAAAGTTGTGTGGATGTATTAAAAGTACACGCATAATGTTTAACTCATCATGTATTAGTTTTTTTCTTCTTTGTCTTCCTCTCTGTTACCTTCATTTTTCCTCACTCCTATCTCTCTCCCTACTCTTCCTTCTCCTCTCCCTTCTTCATGGTCTCTCTTTCCAGCTCTCGTCTGATCCGTCATTTCTTATTTTTCCGTTTCCGAACATCAAGACAACGAACACAATTTCATATTATATTATATAAAAGCAAAGCACTTAAGAACTTTTAAAGGAGAGGAAGAATAAATGTACCGCAGAAGCAATAGTAATTGTAGAAATAAAAAAAAGAAGAACGGAGCAATGCGTAATAAAATAGAATAAAAAGACACACGGAAAAAGAGGTAGACTGCGTAAAAGAGGATATAAAATAATAGAGAGGAGGAGGAGGAGGAGGAGGAGGAGAATATGATGGTGATACTAAATGAAAGTTAGTAAAAGATAAACGTACACGAGAGAGAGAGAGAGAGAGAGAGAGAGAGAGAGAGAGAGAGAGAGATAGAGAGAGAGAGAGAGAGAGAGAGAGAGAGAGAGAGAGAGAGAGAGAGAGAGAGAGAGAGAGAGAGAGAGAGAGAGAGAGAGAGAGAGAGAGAGAGAGAGAGAGAGAGAGAGAGAGAGAGAGAGAGAGAGAGAGAGATAGAGAGAGAGAGAGAGAGAGAGAGAGAGAGAGAGAGAGAGAGAGAGAGAGAGATAGAGAGAGAGAGAGAGAGAGAGAGAGAGAGAGAGAGAGAGAGAGAGAGAGAAACCTTTTTGCACCTTATATAATTTCTCTGAAGTGAAAAAAAATATTAATTGGACAAATGAGAATGGTAATATTATGCAAAACCTTCCCAAAGGGCCAAGTCACCCCTTAAAAAAGGAAGGAGGGTTAGAGAGAGAGAGTGAGAGAGAGAGAGAGAGAGAGAGAGAGGGAGAGAGAGAGAAAAGTTCTCTCTCTCTCTCCTTACACTTTTATTTCCTTTATTCCCTTTCACCGATCTTTGTCCTCCTTTTTGTTTCTCCCTCCTCTTCTTTCACTTTACACATCTTTCCTAAGCTCTTTCCTTTATTCCATCTCTTCCTCCTCTTCCTTCTTTCCATTAACATATTTCTATTTTTTCCCTCTTGTGGCTTCTTTCCCTCCACCCCTTCCACTATTCTTCTCTACCATTGCCCACTTCTCAATTCCATTTTACTCTCACTCATCTTTCCGTCTCTCTCATCCTTGCTTCTTCCGTATTCTTTTTCCTTCTTCAAATAATTTATTCTTAATTTTCTATCTGAGCGATCTTTCTCCTTCCCTCCCCGGTCCCTCCCACAGCCCTTCCTTAATGGCCACTCCTTCCCTTAAGGCCTCTACAGTTTGCATTTTAACGAGTTAAATTTTATGGCTAGGAATTTAATGTCTGAAAACTAATTATGGAATGAAACGCCTACTGGATATTTGTTTCAAATGTTACAGCCACACATAATTTACTTAATGCTCTATACATATCATACACAATGCATACGTGTAATACATAAACCATGTAATGCTTTAAAACTATAATATTTGCTAAATCACATTCCAACACATATCCCTGATGTGCAAATATTACATGTACAATGTAATTCTACCATTAACGATGTGGAAACACAAACGTGCTGCTGTCTATACATAATCGTGTGTTAGTGATACATTGCATCACATCATCGAACAACAAACGTCTTGAAATTTTCATCACCTTATGATACGCAATATAATATAGGGTGGACAATGTAATCCTACCTCCCCAAAAAATGTATTCTTTATCACACATAATAAGGAATTGGCCGTCGGGTGGGGAGATTTCCCTTTGGAGTTTTGCCTCCGATGCCCGTCTTCTTGCCGGCCAGCAAGGAATCTAAAAAAATGTAAAACCACTCCTTCTATTACTGCAGTTCACCACGAAACAATTCGATAACATCATAATTATATAAATACAGGTTACGAAATATGCATACTAAAAACTTTAAAATTACAAAAACGGCTAGAAATCTCAATAATCATTATAATGTAGCATGTTATCTTCATTCATGGGAACAACAACAATAAAACATTATTTCCACAAACTTTCATATGCACTCACTTAGAACCGTTGGAAGAGAGTTACACCCAAGTGAGAGATTCGTTGAACCCAGGAATAAGAAGTTTAGACATGTGCCTCACACTATAAACAAAACTTTGAAAAGAAAACATGTTTTGTGATTGCTTGAGGCAACAGAAGTCATGCAAATTAATTTAAGGCCACGAATACTAAAACACAGAATTTCTGGAGTGCTTATTGGCAGGACACAGGTTGACTACGCACTTTCGAACAGAAACGAATGCTAAAAAGAAAAACATAAGTAATGCAAAAAGCAATAGAACATGTAACTATAAAACCCTGAGATAAAAACATCATGTATATATATATATATATATATATATATATATATATATATATATATATATATATATATATATATATATATATATATATATATATATATATATATATATATATATATATATATTCATTGAGTACCACTTCGATGAAGCGCATGAAAGCTGCATTTGAAGAGCCATCAGCATTTGAATATTATTTCAATTAATGTAATTTCGTTAAACTCATGCCTAAATGACACCCAAATCTGCCTGACTCATTCACATGCAAATACCACACGCACACGCATGTATATTAGTGAGCTTGCCCCTACACACACACACACACACACACACACACACACACACACACACACACACACACACACACACACACACACACACACACACACACACACACACACACACACACACACACACACACACACACACACACACACACACACACACGCGCACACACACACACACACACACACACACACACACACACACACACACACACACACACACACGCGCACGATCGCACACGCGCGCGCACACACACACACACACACACACACACACACACACACACTCATAAAGTCAGCCACTTACCAACTACACTTCCTCCGAAGACTGAAGAAGCTGGGGACACCCGCGCGTGAGCTGGCGAGTGTGTACTCCACCTTCATACTCCCTCGGCTCACATACGCGTCCCCAGCTTGATCATCTTCCCTCAACGCCACTCAGCGCCATCAACTCGAGCGGGTGCAGAAAAGGGCGGTGCGGCTGATCCTGGGGACCGGCTACACCACCTATCAGGAGGTCCTTCCCGCCCTGCACCTCACCACCCTTCAGGCCCGCCACCAACACCTCCTCCAGCAGTTCGCCACCAAACTCCTCCACCACCCACGACACAGGAACCTGCTCCCCCCGGTAGCTCCCCCTCCCCGCTACAATGTCCGACACCACAACGAGCTGCTCCCCATACGTGCGCGCACAGACAGGTACAAGAAAAGTGCAATACCGACAATAGTGGAAATCCTGAACGCATAGACACTCTACTCCTAAGTTAATTTTAAGTTTGTAATTTTAATAATCTCCATATATAATATGTATATTTTCAGCTCTCGAGCTGCTCATCCCTAAATAAACCGTATATTATTATTATTATTATTATTATTACACACACACACACACACACACACACACACACACACACACACACACACACACACACACACACCACCACCACCACCACCCCCCACCACACCATTCACACACACACACACACACACACACACACACACACACACACACACACACACACACACACACACACACACACACACACACACACACCAAAAAAACATTTAACTTTCACACACACCCCTTCATAGACCTTGTCCTTTCATACTTTACAAACCAACACCCTCACACACACCCCTTCATCCACATCACTCTACCTCACAATGCACCACACTTCATCCGCTACACCACTTCATACACCACACCAATTCATCCACCACACCATACTTCATCTACTACAACATTCACCACCATACAGCTGCATCCAGCCACCACAGTTCATTCACCAACACCCATTAGCCACAATACCATTTCGCTCCTTGTAAAGCTTAACCTCCAGTCACTACTATAACAAGGATACAGACTCTGGCCCTTAGATTTTTCGCACATTGACCCCGCGACCCAGTGCATTTACCCTTTGCACTCTTGCCTCTATCAATACATTCCTTAACAAGCCGTCAAACGCGCTGCTCAGAAGCTGAAACAGGGACCGATGCACTTCATGACGGCCCCTGAAAAGTGTCGAGCTCCTTATGCAATCTTCTTTCTATTCATTTTCCTCACTGGAGTTCGCGTAGGTGTCATTGACCTGTCTTGCATTCTCCTGCCGCACATGCCTTAGCTTATTTTTCCTGCGCAATTTTTCCCAACATATTTCCTTCTTGCACTATCCCTGCCTTTTCTGTGCGTTCCATTACGTTTAATATCTTCCCTGGTTTCCAAGTTTCTTTTCCAATCCTCGTCTATTTAATTACTATATTACATTTTCTGTTAAACCTGTTTCACGCATTTCCTATTAAGCTTTCCTTTATCATTCAAGTTTTACATATCATTGTAATGCTTTTTCATTTTCCTTTATTTTATTTTTAGGTTTAATCATATCATGTTTGCAAATCTAGCTATAAATCCTTGGGCCCAGGTTTGAGCTACTGTAAAACCGGAGAAGTCGACGGCCAGCTCGTCCTACTGTTCAGCCTCCCTTTCGAGCTAGTCGATAAATGGATACATTGGGATGCCCAGAGAAGGTGAACCGTGCTAACCCTGATTTTACACTTGCCTTGTGTCCCTGGGTTGGGGTTTCCTACCCAGCACAGGCTCATGGGGGCAATGGCATGGATATTAGCACCGAGGCCGCTTAAAAATTAGCGAATGCCTCGAAATTGACTTATTTTTATCTTCATCTTCAATCGTTTTGTTTATCTTTCTGTATCTGTCTAGAATCTTTAGTTTCCTTTACTCCTTTCCAATGTTCCTTTCAAGTTCAATTCCTCCTCGCACTCTCTCGTTACCTGCTACTCTTTCTTCTTCTCATTCACCGTTTTCTCCTTTTTCTTTTCGCAGAACAACTGTATAATGAGGTGACACTCATGGTAAATATTAGGGTTTGACACAAGACAAACAAAAAGACACAGAAAGCGACACAGATAACAGACAAACCGTGCCAGAGACGCAGACAGACAGAGAGGTTTTGGATGGAGCAGGAGTAGGAGGAGGAGGAGGGGAAGGAGTAGGTGGAATTGAAGAAGAGGAAAGAATAGTGTAAAAAATAATCAGTGCTATTTGATGGGTTTGTATGTGTTTTATTTCATCCCCGATAAACACACACACACACACACACACACACACACACACACACACACACACGAACGCACATACACATATACACACATACACACACCTACGTTCACACACACAAACACACAAACAAACAAACAAACACATTGAAAATTTAGGGGTATTGTAAAACGAATCAACAAAAAATCTGTTACCACCACCACCACCACCACCACGGCTGTTCATTAATATTAAGTGTTATCAATCACCATTACGACCACTCACCACCAAACATTACACCACCCGCAACACCACCCCCGTCCATCCATCATCACCTCGTCCACCACAAGCACCACCACCATCAACACCGCAATTATTTCACCACTACCAGAATTATAATCTATCTCCACTGCTGGAAATTCATCACCATTCGCCACAACTACAGTAACACCTATAGCAAATACTCCTAATCACCACCGCCACCACCTCTACCGCTACCACTACTTATAAATCACCACTACCACAAACAGTCACTACCACCACCACCACCATCACTATTACCATTACTACTTACTTACTTGTCTTCATTTCGCATCACCTCTTCAATAATTAATTACGAAAACAAACGAACATCACCATCCACCACCACCACCACCACCACTACCACCACCACCATCACCATCACACTCAATACAATCATCACCACCATAATCGCCATCACCACACATCGTTATTGCGCAAACACCTTCACCACCACCACCATCACCCACAACCACCACTACCACCACAACTACCAACATCTCAACACCTATCACATTGTCACTAACATTAGAAGATTAGACGAACTTATTAAACTCGATACGAAGAGAGAAAAGAAAAAGAAGACAAAACGAGGGGAGGATGGAATTGATTAAAGCAGAAGAAGGGCGAATGGACAGAGAGAAGGAATAAACCAAAGTAAAGGAGAAGGAAGAGGATATAAAAAGGAAGGGATGGAATAAAGGAGGGAATATATAAGGAAAAGTAGAAAACCAGGATGAAAAAAGAGGGAGGCAGTAGGATAACAGCAGGAAGGGAAATTAAGGATAGGAAGAAGAGAGAAGAGAAGGGAAAAAAAATGCTAGGGTAAGGAAGGAGTGAGAAAGGAACGGAGGAAAAGAGGAGAGGAGATACGAAAGCGATTAGGAAAGAGAGTAGGGAGAGAAAGAAAAGGAGGAAAGGAAAAGAAGAGAGAGGATGGCAAGAAAAAGATTAAGAGATGGAAGGCCTGAGAAAAACTGAGGAAAAGAGGAGGAAAGAAAAAGGTTACACTGAAAAAGAATAGGGAAAAAAAACAGAGGAAAGGAAAACATGAGTGAGAGGGAAGAAAAATATTTATGTAGGGAAGGAGTGTGAAGGAGAAATTGAGGGAAATAAAAGAAGTGGGAGAGAAAGAAAGAAAATCGAGAGAAAAGGAGTAAAAGAAAAATCTCCCGAGAGAGCAATACATGCAGAGAATAAGTTATTGGAGAGAGAAAATAAGGAGCGTATATGATAAGGAGCAGGAGGGAGGGGGGAGGAAAAGGAGGGAGGGAGGGAGGGGCGGGTCAAGGAGGAAGGGGAGAAGGAGGAGAGGGAGAGGGAGTGGCGAAGAGAGAGAAATGTGAGTGTGGAGGAAGAAAGCCTTTTAGAGAGTTGAGTAGTGGAGGAGAATATTGAAGGGAAGAGGAGGAAGAGCAGGTGGAGGAAGAGAAGGAGGAGGAGGAAAAGGAAGAGAATGAGGAGAAGGAGGAGGAGGAGGAGGAGAACGAAGTTGATCATAACGACGACAAAAATAGAAAATTATAAGAAAAGTAAAATAACAAGGAGAAAGATGAAAAGGAGGGACCGAGGAGAAGGAAGAAGAAGAGAACGAAAACTGGTCGAGAGATGAGAAGCAAGTGAAAGGAGAAAAGGAAAGAAGAGAATTAGTTTCGAAAAATATTGAGGCAGAGGACAAAGAGAAACAAAAGAACTAAGGACAGTATTTAGAGTAGTAGCAGGTCTAGAAATAAACGCTAGTAACAGAAGTAGCAGCAGCAGAAGAAGCATTAGTAGTAGTAGTGATAGAAGCAGTAGTGGTATAAAAAATGGTACCAACACCAGCGCACCAAAAATAATACCAACCTTAACACCACTGAGGAAGAATTTTTCATTTGTCTTAAGGAACAAGATTAATAAAGATATACTGTGTGACTTATAATTTTACCTGCTGGCATTTATATGAGGAGGTGGACTCTGGCATACGGATGGGCGAAAAGTAGAATAAACAGGTAGGAGGGAAGTAAGGAAGCAAGGAAGAAAGGGAGGAAGGAAGGAAGGGCAGACGAGTAAGATGAGTAGGGAAATTATGTGTTTGTTGAGAATGTTGAGAAGACAGAAAAAGCCGTCGGGAAAAAGATGCGAGTAGAAAGACAAAAGGTAGTAGAGTGTATCATAAAAACAAATAATACGAAGAAAAGAACAAAACGTGCAAGATGTAATTGCTAGGAAGAGTGAGGATGAAAATAAATAGGAAAGCAGCGAATAGGAAGAGAAGAAAAGGAAAAGATGACAGCGGATATAGGAAAGAAGCGGGAGAGAAACGGAGAAAGAGAAGAAAACAACAATAAAGGGGAGAAATATAAAATAAAAGGAAGATTGAAAAAAATGAAAAAAAGGAGAAATAGAGTGAGCTAAAAGCTACAAAATGGAGTACGAAAGTGTGAAAGTAATGTATGAGAAGTATGAGACAATAAAAGATGAAAAAAAGGATGAAAGCAAAAAAGTTTAAACATATAAAACAATGAAATGAGTAAGTAATAAAAATGTGAGTCTGAAAGTTTAAAAGTAAAAAATTAAAAGTATGAAATCTGAATGATGACAAAAACAAGAATCAAGGAACCAGAGGAAAGAAGGGAGAGAAGGGAAAAAGAGGAAGGGGGGAAGAGGAAGGGGAAGAAGAGGAAGGGGAAGAGGAGGAAGGTAGTAACGGCCTCCCCTTCTTCAGCCTTCCTGCTTAACGACTGACTTCTGCTGAGTAGGAGGGATGCTGCTTGAGAGAGAGAGAGAGAGAGAGAGAGAGAGAGAGAGAGAGAGAGAGAGAGAGAGAGAGAGAGAGAGAGAGAGAGAGAGAGAGAGAGAGAGAGAGAGAGAGAGAGAGAGAGAGAGAGAGAGAGAGAGAGAAAACGAAAGTAAGAAGTAAGGAGAACGAAAGAAAAAAAGAAAGGGAGGTAACAACACAGAAAGGGAAGAAAGAAAGTAAGAAGGAAAAGTAGGAAGAAAGAAGAGAGAAGGGTCAGGAAGGGGAAGGAAGGGGAAGGAAAGGCTGGTAATGAAGGGTTGAGCCGACGAAAAGAACAAAAAATAGAAAATGAAAGAGGATGGAAATTGCTACAAACTTTAACAGTGAAAATTATGAAGGATGAAATTTATTGCCCTCACTCCTATATTATTTTTCGCACTGGTAATAAAAATAAAACGAGAAGCGTAAAAAGTGATTTGTGTTGTTTGCTTTACGAGTCACCCAATAAATGTTCACGTCCATTCAACACTAAAATAAACACACAAATAAACAAATAAAAGAGTACTGTTGAAGGGCGAATGCTAATTTAATTTGGTAATAATTTCTTCTTTATATTCTAAGTCTTCCCAATTTTCGTCGCTCATATTCCCCTGCTCCTCCTCCTCCTCCTGCTCCTCCTCCTCCTCCTCCTCCTCCTCCTCTCTTCTCGTGCCTTTCTCCCCTCAAGCCAAGCAAGGTTACGTCTCTGGAAGCTTGCCAAGAAACACACGTAGTCTCTCTCTGTATGTCTGCTTGTCTGTCCGTCTGTGTTTGTCTCGATTTATCTTCATCTATCTATCGATCTATCTGTCTGCATGTCTACATATTTCTGTCACACGATATATGATGATTGGTTCTAACGTTTTCTATTTACTCATACAAGTGTCGACGCTATATTTTCATTATTTCAGGTATTTTCTTATTACGGAGTTCCATTTAATTCCGTTTTTATTTAATTTGTTGTTTTTTCTTTTCTGCTTCATCGTAAAAGGTCATTGCAGTGATTACTATTTTTATAGTTCTTCGAATTCAACGAAGTTCTCATTTTTCTGAGTGTAAACCTTTGCTCCTCTTTTTTCTTTTTTAAATATAACCATTTTTTTATAATTCTGCTAAAAAGTAATAAATATCTTAAAAAGACCGTTTTTCGATAAAACATTCATCATCTTCTTGTACGATACATTTATTATTGTTTACATTTTATTCCGCCTCGGTCATGATGTCTCGTTCAAAGCTTTCGCACAAAATGAAAGCTACAGAGATTATATTGCAATTTCCTTTGTTATTCTTCAATGATATATGCTTTCTCGTCCTCGATAGAACTTTTGCGACTGATACTCTCTCTCTCTCTCTCTCTCTCTCTCCATTTCTTCTGTCGCTTGGAAAATTGAGATGGAAAAACAGGCAACAGCGTCTTGCAGGAGGAAGAGGGAGGAAGGCGAAGTAAAGGAAGAGGAGGAGAAGAATATGAAGAAAATACTGGAAAAAAAGATGAAAATGATAAAAAATAATTGTTTAAGTTAAGAACCACCTGTTTAGAGAGAGAGAGAGAGAGAGAGAGAGAGAGAGAGAGAGAGAGAGAGAGAGAGAGAGAGAGAGAGAGAGAGAGAGAGAGAGAGAGAGAGAGAGAGAGAGAGAGAGAGAGAGAGAGAGAGAGAGAGAGAGACAGAGAGAGAGAGAGAGAGAGAGAGAGAGAGAGAGAGAGAGAGAGAGAGAGAGAGAGAGAGAGAGAGAGAGAGAGAGAGAGAGAGAGAGAGAGAGAGAGAGAGAGAGAGTCAAACAAACAGACAGAGACAAACACAGAAACAGACACACAAACATGAAGACCGACAGGCAGGCAGAAAGATACTATCAGATTAAGACATGTCATGATGAATAATAAAGGAAGAGGAGGAGGGAAAGGAAGAGAAGGAGGGAGATGAAGAGGAAGAGGAGGTGGAGGAGGAGGAGGAGGAGGAGGAGGAGGAGGAGGAGGAACAGGAGGAGGAAATCGAAACATATGCTGAGGAGGGCAAATATACAGAGGAAGAGGAAGGATAGGAGAGTGATAGAAAAATAGGAAGAGAAGAATGAGCATTAGGTGGGGAAGGAGGACGAGGAGGAGGAGGAGGAGGAGGAGTACAAAGGAAAAGCAAACAGCAACAGGCCTCATGGTCCTAACTAGGCTGTTTATTCTTGCTACCATCTACTCTAATTTACGAGTCAGAGACACAAGAAAGGAAAGATGAAGGCTCCTCCCCTCCCACCAGTCCCTCCTGCCGAAGCTGGCAAGAATAGAAAGAATGCCATGTAGTATAGAAAAACTACAATGGAATTTTATATGGATAGAAGGATGATCATGCACGACGACTAAGCTAACACTACTTTCTGTTAGACCGGAGCAAAATAACGGATGTTCGGGTTAGCTTCTAAATATTTGTCAAGTCGTTTTTTGAGCGTGCAAATAGTTTCGCTTTCGACAACGTTTTGAGGCAGACCATTCCATACATTGATGACACTGTTGAAGACGAAGTACTTTGATTCATTTGAGTTGAAACGCTTCCTCGTTATTTTGTATCCATTGTTTCTTGTTACACTTGATTGAGAGACTGTAAAATAATCATGAACATTAACGTTATCGAATCCCTTGAACATTTTAAACACTATAAAGTAACCTCTTAGCCTGCGCTTTGATAAGCGGAATAAGTTCAGTTCTTAAAGTCTGTCTTCGTACGGTTTGTTTCGCTGGAGGAGGAGGAGGAGGAGGAGGAGGAAGGAAAAGAGGAGGAGGAGCGGGAAGAGGAGGAGGAGATGTAAGAACAAGAGAAGAGGAGAAAGAGCAGAAGCAAGAGCAGGAGGAGAAGGAGGAGAAGAAGAAGAAGAAGGAAAAATAGGAGAAAAGGAAGAAGGAAAAGGAAGATTAGGAGGAAGGGGAGGAAAGCTTCTTAAGACATCTGCAGCGGGGAGTCAAGAAAATTCAAAGGGAAGAAGAAACTCAATTGCTGCTTTGTGTTCGTGATTCGCGTCCGTAACTTGTCTTAAGCGAGTACTTTTATCCGTCTTGTCTGCAGAGAGGGAAGAGAGAAGAAGAGAGAGAGAGGGGAGAGAAAACGAGGGAGGGAGTGAAAGAATGAAAAAGAAAAAGGAAGATAACATGTAGGGAAAGTGTGAGAGGAGGGGAGGAAAGGAGGGAGAATAAAAAGCGGGGAAGGAAAAGGATGGAGGAATAGAAAAAAGGGAGAAGAAAAGAGAAGAAAGCATGTAGGTTAAGTGATGGAGGAGGAGGAGGAGGGAGAGGGAGGGAGAAAGATGGAGGGAGTAAAAGAAAGAAGAGAAAGAATAGGGAAGAAAACAAATGGGATAAGTGTGACAGAAGGGGAGGAAAGGAAGGAGAAAAAAAATAGGAAGGAGAAGGAAGGAGAGAGGGAAAAGGAGGGTTGATGATTGAAGATTACGGATGAGAGATATGGTGGAGGGAAAAAAAGTAGAAAAAGTGCTGAAGAGAGGGAGGAAGGTTGTGAGCTGGGGGAAAAAAGGAAAATAAAAAATGAGACAGAGAAAAGGCAGGAAGCTGGACATTCCTTTGGTAATCATAAAAATAGGAATAACAGTAATAATGATGATAATAATAATAATGATAATAACAATAGTAAAAGGAACGAGTATCAGAAGTCGGACGTTTGACAGAAACTTTCCTAAAATTACTGTCAACTGCCTTGCCTTCTTTCTCGTCTTTGTCCTCATTATTTCTTCACGAAGTTTTTTTTTTGTCTGACACACACACACTCTCTCTCTCTCTCTCTCTCAATTCTTTATTTCTCTTTCGTTCATCTATTTCTTTTCCCTACTCCTCCTCCTCCTCCTACTCCTCATCTTACTCCTCCTCCTCCTCCTCCTCCTCCTCCTCCTCCTCCTCCTCCTCCTCCTCCTCCTCCTCCTCCTCCTCCTCATCATCATCATCATCTTCCTCCTCCTCTTCCCCTTCCTCCTCCTCTTTTTCCTCCTCCTCACCAGTCTTGCTCTGTCAGAAACATTTCCCTGTGTTTTGCTGTTCCCAGTAAATCGCTTTATTTTCTATCCCTCCTCCTCCTCCTCCTCCTCCTCCTCCTCCTCCTCCTCCTCCTCCTCCTCCACATCCACTTTCACCATCGTCGTCTAAAAACATAAGAACATAAGAACATAAGGAGCCTGCAAGAGGTCGGTAGGCCTAAACATGGCAGCATTTTTTTTTTCATTCCGCCTCTTCAATTAACCCTTACCGCTGTTCTTGTCTACTTTCCATCTATCATCTAACCCTTCGCTTAACCTTCCATTTTCTCGCCACCTTACATCTCCAGCAGCTCTTCACCGCTTCCCATTATCCATCCTCCTAATGTCCTGTCCTCTTCTTGACCTGATCAATGTTCTTTATTCATTATCCAGCCATTTAACTTCCTATTCTTATCCTCCTTTTATCAACCCCTCCTCCCCTTTGACAGCTGCCCTCCTGCTCCCTCTCTTTTACATTTTCTTTACACCGTCTTCTACTTCTCGTCTTTTCCTTCCTTCTCCTTCTCCTTGCCCAACTCGTTCTTTCCCTTCTACTCTTCCTCCTCCTCTTTGTCTTCCTCCTACTTCCCCTCCTCGTCTCTCTCTCTCTCTCTCCTGAATAACTTTATTTATTTGGACACATAATTAGATTCTCTTCTTGGGTCCGAACTTTATTTGAAAAACTAACCCGATGAAATTTTGCAAAACACTCTTTCGAAGCCTTGCGATGAAGCTAATGATACTGTTTTGGCCTTGGCCTTCCCGAGACAATATTCGCCACAAACCACCGTCATCATAGTTATATATTATTATCCATTTCATTGTTTAGTGTAATATCAGAGGTTTTCTTTTTCGTTTCGTTTCGTTTTGCTTTCAAAGGCGCAAAGTGAAGGATACAGAGAAATATAGATATATAGATAGATAGGCAGATAGAAAGATAGATAGATTAAAGGTAGATAGAGAGTTGGATTTTTTTTTTTTGCATTCATTTTTAACGCCAAATAAACACCAACAACAAAAAATGCAAGCGTCACATCCAACTAACCAACTTTTTTTTTTTGGACTTTCCTTTTCTTCCTAAATTTGTCTTATCCCTGGAATTCCTGCATGCTTCAGAAATTAACTTCTCCTCCTCCTCCTCTTCCTCCTCCTGCTCCTCTCCCTCGTCCTCCTTCTGCTCCTCCTCCCCCTCCTCCTCCATGTTTGATTTGCTGCAGCTTTACTGCAGGTCCTCGGCAATGCTTTGATGTCACTCATGTTTGAACTAAGTTATTGCATGACGCTCGTGTGTGAAGCGGGACGGAGCGGGATGAAGCAGAAAGATGTCAGGGGAAGAGCTTGAAGTGGATGAGGTAAGGAAGCGGAATGAAGCGAAGAGGAACGACGTGAAGTGGACAACAGTGAAGAGTAAAAAAAATGAGATAGTAGAAAAGATAAACAGTGAAGAGTAATAAATAATGATAAAGTAAAAGGGAATAACAGAGGAGTGAAATGAGACAGAGAAGCGGAATGAAGCGAAGTGGAACGAAGTGAAGTGGATAACAGTGAAGAAGAGTAAAAAAATGAGAGAGTAGAAAAGATAATCAGTGAAGAGTAATAAAGATTGATAAAGTAAATAGGAGTAACAGAGGAGTGCAATGAGATACAGAAGCGGAATAAAGCGAAACGGAACGACTTGAACTAGCTAACGGTGTAAATGAGTAAAGAAGGAGAAAGTAGACGTGGACAATAGTAAAGGGGAATAAAGAAGATGAAAGTAAGAGTGAATAACAGTGGAGGGGAAAGATAAGGAAGTGGAGTGAAGCGAAGTGGCATGAAGGGAAATGGACAACAGTGAAGAAGTATATAGAAGGGTGAAGTAGAAGTGGAAAAGTGGGAAAGAATACAGAGAAAGAAAGTGTATGAAAATGAGAGTGGATGAGCTTATTGGAATGAAGAGTAAAGAATAAAATTATTGTGAAACTGGAATAACGACGATAAAAATAAGTGAAATGCAGGTAAGTGAAATGAAGGTAAGTGGAATGAGGTATGAAGTGAAGTAGATTGAAGTGCAGTAGACTGAAATAAAATGGAATGAAATTACGTTGAATGAGGTTGAAAGAAAGTGGGGTGAATTGAAGTGACGTGAAGTGCGATGTTGGTAAAAGAGTGAAGTGGACAAGGGAAAGGAGGGATGAAGGGAAATGGAAATGGGTGGAACTAAGTAAGTGAAAGGAAGTGGAATGGAGGGAGTAGGAATGGAATGTAGTGAAATGGGTTAAGCGAAATACATAATGTGGAATGAACGGAAGTCAAACACACACACACACACACACACACACACACACACACTCCCATATCACCTGTGCTCATCACGCCGTGCCCTTCATTAGCCAATCAGCGCAAACCTGCCGCCCACCAGCCAGGTAGACACACAGGTGATTAATTACCGATTCCCAGCCTCGGTCCCTTCGGGGTAGGTTCAATTTCCTTGTGTCTGTTCCTTTGGTGTGTGTGTGTGTGTGTGTGTGTGTGTGTGTGTGTGTGTGTGTGTGTATGTGCGCGCGTGATTGCATTTAAATAGAAATAAAGTTGAAAGTAATTTGAGGTGAAAAATGTACAATGCATACGATTTGGAAACGGAGGGCAAGTGAGGAAAACTGAGGTGACATACGACATGAAAGGAATATTAAGAGAAGAGAGGAGAGGAAATGAATGCTAAAGAGAGAAGACGAAAGGAGAGGACGTAATGCACATGTTTGGTAAAGCGCTATGTGAAACACCATTTTTTAATCTATTCTAAAAGGCCACTTACATTTGCATCATCAAACGAGAAATGAATGACTGCTTGATCCACGCGGTGATGCTTCCGTAATCATAACAACTATAAACTCATGGTTGGACTCATCAGTAAACCGAGGTACCGAATACAATTATGATGAAATGGTTGTATAAGGCCGGGTCATTGCGCCTGACTTAATCCAATAACATAATTAGGTTAGGAATTTAGTTAGGGATCTTAAAATAACAAACTGAATCCTTTAGGCAAGCATAGTTGAGCTGAAATGCTTTGACTGAAAATTTCTCTGACTGAACTTTAAATTACTGAGATCCTAACTTTCAAGACTGTAGGAAACTAAAACCAAATTACTCTACATAAAAAAACCCGTCTCTTTAATTCTGACGTTGTGAAACTGGCCCAAAGTAAACCTTTCTGTAATGAATCTGGACCCAACTGAAACACACGGACCTTTTTAGACGCGCGGCAGGAATGGGGAAAGTTAAAACCGAATTACTCAATACAAGAAAGTCTCCTAAATCTTAATGAGGCGACTTTGGACCTCTCTTAAACGTGAAGCGCTGGAAAGTAGTGTGCGGCCCATCCTCTCGTGGTAGGTATGTGGGAGGGGATGGGAAGGAGGACGAAATGAGGGGTGTGAGGAAGTGTGGGTAGAAAGGAGGAGAGGGGGAGAGGGAGGAAGAGATGTGCGGGAAAGGGATGAAGGTGGAGCAAGAAGGGGGTGGAAGGGGAGGGGAAGGAGGATGAGATGGGGGGGTCAGGAAGAAGGGTAAAATTGGAGTGAGGGAGAGGGGAAGAAGGATGAAATGAGGGGGGTGGAAGGGGTGTCAAGAAAGGGGGTTAGGGTGAGGGAATGGGGAAGCTAGGAGATTGAAATAAGGGGGGGGGAAGGAGTGGCAAGAAAGAGAGTTAGGGTGAGGGAGAGGGGAAGGAAGATGAAATGTGTGAGGGGGATGTGGAAATTGAGTACGAATGGGGGGTGTTGGGCTGAGGGGGTGAGGGAGGGTGAGGAGGTGAGGGAGGGTGAGAGGGTGGGGGTTACAACAAAATTTTACATCCACAGTTAAGAGTGATAGTAAAGAAAACAACGATCTCTCAAACTGCGTCAGGGGGCACTTACAGTTAGGGTAACGAGGCGTCCTTAAAAACAAACGCCGCTGACACCGAGCGAGTGACGACGCGGTCTTCTCCTTGCTGTCTGTTAGGGAGCCGAGGTGAGGAAAAAAGAAAAAGAAAAGTGGAATAAACATAAACCGCAAAAATTAGTAAAAGAAACGCGTAAAAGAGTCGATTTAGTAAATACCAGTGACAAAGAAAATACACGCAAAGAGTCAAATGAATTTATACCAGACAAACAATAAACAAATGGGAAACTGCTAAGAAAGAAGGACAAAGAAAAAGAGAAACAGGTACAAATTGGTTAGTAAGAAGCCCAGGACAAACGAAGCTAGAGTTGAGTGTAAAATATAATGATAAATGAACAAAATTAGAATGTAAAAGAAGACCTCATCAAGTTTTTATATCTTTGCTCTCCGTTCTGATGGCGCGGCGAGAGATGGATGGCTGGCGGAGTAGAAATGTAATGTTGAATAAACGAAACGTGAACGACTCGATATGAAAGACAACAGTGGAGTGTAAATCATAAAGTGACGGAGCCCTACGTTTAGTGCCCATGTTTATGCTCTGCTGTGATGGCGCGGCACGGAATGAAAGGCTGACAAAAACGACAAAAAAAACGAAAAGTACAAATTATTAATAAAACAACACAGAAGTATTTACGCATCATTAAGAAAACTACAAAGCATTTTAGAAAACAAATGCTCTCTCTCTCTCTATCTGGCAAACTACAAGAGTTTTGTAATAAAAATAATACTTTCGGTACCATTATTGCATTCTCTAGATCGCATTCAATACAAATCAATACAATCAACTCTTCACTTTACATTTGAATTGCATGGTTTTTTTTAAAACATGATGAGGTAAAGTTAGCACCCAGCTTTGTGCGCGTTGCGTCGGCACTCGGGGCAAGAACCCACTACCCCGGCATAGCCTTTAATTAATACATTGCACTCCCCAGTCGTTATTATACGTGTAATTTTCACTCCACTAGTCATTATTATACATTTAATTTACACTTCCCTTGAATTATTCGCACTCCCCCAGTCACTAACATGCGTATAGTTAACATTCCCTCCGTGAAATATATATTTTTGTCTCAATCATTATTATTTAAGGTGTATACAGAGTTGAGCTTTATATTTTATTTTCATCTTTCTTAAGAGATAGCCTACGTCAGTTTACATAGTAGTTTTATTGATAAAATAACCTAACCTAACCTAACGTTATCAAATTCGAAATGAGGTCACGACTGGGGAGTGCATATTATTCAGAGGGAGTGTATATTACACGTATAATATACACGTGGGGAGTGTAAATTGTATGCATAATAATGACTGAGGAGTGCAAATTATACGTACAAAAACGACTGGGGAGTGAAAATTCAGGGGAGTGCATATTAGACACGACACCGGTACACAAGTGTGACACCCGGGTCACCACAGTTTGCCCTGCTCAGGCTTCCTAGGAGCCCGTTTATCGACCAGCCAGAAAGGGAGTGCGAGCAGCTTGGTGGGCCGAGCGGCGGCTGCCCTGACCGGAATCAAACCCGGGGTCGCAAACTCATATCTAAAGATTTCCAAACCACTTCACCACGGAGGCGCATATATTAAATGTAGGAAACTTTTAGTTTAATGATACCTAGAATTAAAAAAAAAGCTTTCTTCTTTTACTGATATGCATTGTTTTTTTTCTTTTCTCAGAAACTGTAAAGTGGTCAAAGAAATGTTAATATTAGATGAATAGTGCAACTTTGCTAGACATACTTTGTAATAGCCGGTCACATATTTCTTTTTTACTTCTGCCTGGGAACGACTATACAGAATGAGGTTTCCGCGAAGCGTATCAGAAGACGCATCAATGAAGGCAAACTCTTACTCTCGTTCCATAAATGTAAGAGCAACATAAATTTTTCGAAATCCAATTTGGAAACTCTGAGCATAACCTGATTTTCAACCTTTGTAAACAAGTTCTAAGGAGGTCGAGAAGCTAGATCTCTCTCGTGAATACTGTTTTGCATTAATCCCTTGCGTGTCTATCTGTCTTTCTGTCCATCTGTCGCTGTCTGTCCTGAACCCTCCTCTCCTTTCCTCATTCCCTTAGTCCTCCTTTCTCTCTTCATCATTCTCTTATTCATTTTTTCGATTTTTTTCTCTCCCTTTGCTTCATCTTTCTTCATTGCCTTCTATTCCCTTATCCGCTCTCTCTCCATTCTCCATTCCCAGTTTTTCTGTCACTCCTTTATCTTTTCCCTTCATCCTTCGTACCTTCCTTTTCTCTACTCCTTACTTGACTCTTCTTTTTCACTCTACAAATATTTTCCCCTTCCTTCGCTTCCTTATCATTCTTTCTTGGTTTTGTTTTCTTCATTCCTTCTTTAATCATCTTCCATTATATCCTAACTGATCCTTTCTATTATCTCTATTATCATCATCATCATCGACCATTTCTGACTAACACACTGCAGCAGAAGAGGCATTTCACAACAATTTCCATTTTCCTTCCTTTGTCTGATGTCAGTATACTCCATCCTGCTCCAGCAAAGGCTAACTTTATATCTCCGCCTAGTACTCTGTCTGCCCTGACTTCTATTGGCTCTTCCTTTCATCTTCTCCCTTCTGCACACTTCCCTACCTCCGTGTAACATTTCCCCTTACCCTTTCCGTCTCTCTGCCTCCTCATCTCAACTCAATTTCTCCTCCTCTACCTCTCTTCTTCCCTCTCCCCTCCCACCCTCCCATCTTACCCGCTCATCATATCAACCTTATGCTCTGCTCTTTGCATTTCGTGTTCTCTCTCACTTACCTTACTTTAGCTTACCGTCCTTTCTTTCCTTTTCTTTCCCGTCCTTACTTTCCTTCCCCCTTCTTTCTTCTCTTCCTTTCCCCTTTTTTTTTCCTCTTTCCTTTCACGTCCTTTTCTCATCCCATCCCATCCCACTTCATCTCTCTTCCTCCCTTCCCTCCTCTCTGTTCCCTTCCCCTCCCTCTCCTATTCCCTTCTATCCTCCCTCCATCTCTTTCCTTCCTTCCTCTCTAGTCCATTCCCTTACCTTCCTTTCCTTTCCCTTCCCGTTCCTGTCCTTTCCTTTCCTATCCATTCCTTCTCTTCCCTTCCCTTCCCGTTTTCCTCCTCTCCCTTCCTCTCTTTATATTCTGTCCCGTAACACTGCCGCCTTTCAATTCCCAGCCATTCCCTTTCATTCCTAGTACTTCCATTCCCTTTACATTCTTTCCTTTCCTTCTGTTCTAAACAATCTTCTCTCAGTACTTCCCTTGCCTCAACTCCCTTTATTACCTTTCTCATCACTTCTCTCCCTTCCCTTTCCATCCCCTTCATCCCCTTTTACTTTCCCATTCCCACCCTTCCGTCCTCTCACAGTCCCGCAATCACGGTCCAAAATAGAGGGCATGAAGTGAATTGCCTCGGATGATACACGCTCTTTATAGTCGTACAAATAAAACCCTTTGAATACTACTGCATGGTCGTGATTCAGCCCAGTGGAGGAGGGAGAGAGGGAGGGAGGGGAAGGATGGAGGATGGTGAAGGAGGGTTGACAGGAGGAGGAAGGGATGACAGGAGGGTGTAGGAAAGAGAGAGAAGGATATAGAAGAGGGGACAGGAGGGTGAAAGGATAACAGGAGGGTGAAGGAAAGAGTGAAAGAAAAAGAAGAGTTGATTGGAGGATGAAGGACAGATGATGGTAAAGGAAAAAGAGTAAGGGATCAAAAAGAATAAACAAGAAGATGAAAGGATAACAAACAGTAGGGTGAAGGAAAGAGGGTAAAGGATAGAAGAAGGCTGACAATAGGGATAGAAGACGAAAGATTGACGACAGTGGATGGACAAGGAAATGAAGAGAGGATAGGAGGAATGAAAGAAAAAGTGAAAGAGAGACTAAGTGAGAAAGGGAGGAAAAGGAGATTAAAATACGGAGCCAAATGGAAACATCAAAGACAGGAAGGAAATGATATGAGGCCTGAATGGAGGAGAGGAAAGTGGAGGGAGAGACAAAATGGGGAAGGGAGGATGAAATAGGGAGCAAAATGGAGATAGAAAGGAGAGAAGAGATGACGTGAGGCCTGAATAGGAGGAGGAAAAGTAGGAAGGAAAGCTAGCAAATGTAAAAGGGTGAGCGTGAAGTAAGGAAAGAAGGAGTGGAAGAAAGAGAATGGAGAATAAAGAAATGTAGTAATTATGAGAGAGAGAGAGAGAGAGAGAGAGAGAGAGAGAGAGAGAGAGAGAGAGAGAGAGAGAGAGAGAGAGAGAGAGAGAGAGAGAGAGAGAGAGAGAGAGAGAGAGAGAGAGAGAGAGAGAGAGAGAGAGAGAGAGAGAGAGAGAGAGAGAGAGAGAGAGAGAGAGAGAGAGAGAGAGAGAGAGAGAGAGAGAGAGAGAGAGAGAGAGAGAGAGAGAGAGAGAGAGAGAGAGAGAGAGAGAGAGAGAGAGAGAGAGAGAGAATGGGTTTAAGAAGGAAGGAAGAAAGAAATGAATGAAGGAAGGAAGAAAGGAAGGAAGGAACGAAGGAAGGAAGGATGCAAGGAAGGAAGGAAGAAGGGATGGAAAGAAAGAAGCAAGGAAAGAGAGAAGGAAGGGAGCATTAACGTGTAAGGTTGGAATGAGGTGAGAAAGTAAAGCAAAAAATATGAGGACGTAGAGAGAGAGAAAAAAATAAGGGAGAGGAAGAAACGAGAAACAGGGGCTGAAAAACGATAGAAAGAAAGAAACTGGGAGTGAGGAACAAAACATTGGATAGAAAATATGGAAAGGGGAGAAAGAGAAAGAAAATGGAAAAGAGTGGGACAAAAATCGAGTGCAAAGGAATGAAAAGAAAGTGATAAAAATAGCAGTATGAGAGAATAGAAAGAATAAGAAGTTTAAAGAATAATGGAAATAAAGAGAAAATGAGAAGAAAGCAAGAGGAAAAAATGGAAAGATGATGGAAGAGTATGGAGAATGGAAAAAACAGCGACGGGGGAGGAGAACAAGAGGAAGGAAGGAAAAGAGAACGAAACGAGAAATACAAAATAGAGCAAAATAAAATATATGAAGAGAGGCAACATGGCAGAGAAGAAAGATGCAAGGAGAAAGAATGCGAGAGGACAGAAATGCCTAGAGACAGAAGCAGCTAAAGAAAGGATAGGGGGAGGAAAAGAGGGAGACTGCCATGGAGTTGGAGAAATGGCGGGAGAAAGAGAAGATTAAAAAAAAAAGAGAATGAAAAACGAGGAAGGGGTGAAGAAGAGGGAGAGATGTAAGGAAGAAGGAATAAATCAAAAGGAAGAAACAGGGAAAGGATGTGAAGAAGAAGAAGAAGAAGAAGAAGAAGAAGAAGAAGAAGAAGAAGAAGAAGAAGAAGAAGAAGAAGAAGAAGAAGAAGAAGAAGAAGAAGAAGAAGAAGAAGAAGAAGAAGAAGAAGAAGAAGAAGAAGAAGAAGAAGAAGAAGAAGAAGAAGAAGAACAAGAAGAAAAAGAAAAAGAAGTAAAATAAAATAATAACAAGAAGGAGAAGAAAAAGAAGCAGAAGGAAAAAAAGAAAAAAAGAAAAAGAAGTAGAATAAAAATAAAAATAAAAAGAAGAAGAAGAGAAGAGAAGAGGAGAGAGAGAGAGAGAGAGAGAGAGAGAGAGAGAGAGAGAGAGAGAGAGAGAGAGAGAGAGAGAGAGAGAGAGAGAGAGAGAGAGAGAGAGAGAGAGAGAGAGAGAGAGAGAGAGAGAGAGAGAGAGAGAGAGAGAGAGAGAGAGAGACACACACACACACACACACACACACATGAAATTGGTAAACGTAAATTTGTTCTACGACTCAGAAACTTGCTGACCGACCAGACGATTTAGTGTGTGTGTGTGTGTGTGTGTGTGTGTGTGTGTGTGTGTGTGTGTGTGTGTGTGTGTGTGTGTTTATCAGCCCTACTCATTTTTCTATTAAAATTGCTTACAAATACATGGTAAAAAATCGAATAATGATCCAAGAATTATCTATTTTCAAAAGAAGATCAAGGACAAAAAGCTAAAGTCGCATCATTCAACAATTTTAGCAAAGAGAGGAAATGAATGGAAAAGAATTAATAGAAGGGAAGGAAAAGGAAGAGGGGGAATGGAGGGAAACGAAACTGAACTGATCTTAAGTGACTGAACGGTACGGAACGGAAGAGACGAAAAGAAAAGAAAGAAAAAAAAAGGGGTTGATGGAGGAAGAGAGTCGACGTTTGGGAAGAAGGAAAGGAAGTGTAAGTAAAAGCGGGGAGAGAAGAGACAAAAATGATAGTGGGAGAATAAAATGGAAGATGAGCGAGGAGTATAAGGTAAAGAAAAGAAGGTTGTACAAGGTATATGGAGAGGTAAAGAAAAAAAATGAAGAAGTGTTAAGAAACCAGAGAAGATGAAACACGTGACATTACCCCCCCCCAAAAAAAAAAAAAAATTGAAAAGTCTGTATCTCTTTGGGGGTTCTTCACTTCATTTTTTTTCTTTTTTTTTTACAACAGAGGGGTCAGTTCAAGGGCATAAAAGAGGTAAGAAATGTGAGAAAATTAGCTGGGTTTCTCTCTCTCTCTCTCTCTCTCAAGAAGCACACGCTCTGGAAAAAAAATTATGTTCTATAGTAATGAAACTTTCTCACTTCGACAGTTTTCTTCCTCTTCCATTACTTTTTCTTACCCTTTTATCCATCTTTTTCTTCTTTTTCTTCTTTCTTTTTTATCTTCTTTTTTTTCCTCTTCATATTCATCTTCTTGATCATCATATCTTCTTCCTCTTTTTCTTTTTCTTTTCTTTTTCTTCTTCTTCTTCTTCGTCGTCGTCGTCGTATTCTTCATCTTCTTTATCTTCGTCTTCTTCATCTGCTTTTTCTTCTTCTTCCGCTTCCTTTTCTTCATCTTTCACTTTTCTAATCATTTTTATTTCTCTCCTCCTCCTCCTCCTCCTCCTCCTCAGATCACTATAATCCCTATGGCCTAATCTTCGTGTGTGTGTGTGTGTGTGTGTGTGTGTGTGTGTGTGTGTGTGTGTGTGTGTGTGTGTGTGTGTGTTACCGTATCGTACGTAAACACACACACACACACACACACACACACACACACACACACACACACATGCACCTCCTCCATCATGAACCAGGCACTCTCCTCAACATAATTAATTGGCTTTGTTAATTGCCAGGTAATTCGGGACGAGTAGGTAAGGAGGGAGGGAGACAGGCAAGGGTAGAGGGCGAGCAGGAAATGAGGGAGGAAGGGAGGGAGACAGACAGACAGGCAGACAGGCGGGTAGACAGGCAGATGTGTGTATGTATGTATGTATGTAGGTAGGTAGGTAGGTAGATAGGTAGGTAGGGAGGTAGGTAGGTAAGCATATAGGAGTCAAATAAAGGGTTATAACAGAAATAGTGGAATGATTGGCGGAAAAATATACGAAATATTAGTAAATATGAAAACCGGAAAAGAAAGGAGAACAATGAAAAAAAACGGTGAAGGAAGCGAAGGAAAGCAGAAAAGGAGGAGAGAGAAGGAAGAGGAAGAAGAGGAGGGGGGGAGAAGGAGGAGGAGGAGGAGGAGGAGGATAGGGAAGAGTGAGTCATCCTTTGGTAGCCTCCTCTCACGCGATGGTACAAACTTTCCTCAAATTAATTTCATGAGTTCGCTTAGTTGTCAAGAACACTGTCAATAACGCTTCGGTGTGAGGAGGAGGAGAAGGAGGAGGAGGAGGGAGAGGAAGACGACAGGAAACGACAAATATGACACTTATAAATTCATGTTTGAGTTCCCAATGAAAATATTATGTGCATGTGACTGTGTGTGTGTGTGTGTGTGTGTGAGTGTGTGTGATTGCTGAGGTAGGGCATCACGTGGACACTATTATCCTTACCAACACCTAGTTAATGACATGTGGTTGGTTGAGAGGAGGAGGAGGAGGAAGAGGAGGAGGAGGAGGAGGAAGAGGAGGAGGAGAAGGAGGAGGAAGAGGAAGAAATGAGAGTACGGACAGGTAAAACGGAGGAAGAAGGAGAGAAGCAGATGAGAGGAGAATGTAAGGATGGGATGTGCGGAGAGAGAGAATGTGGTGAAGAATAAGGAGGAGGAGGAGAGGTAAAAGGAGAGGACGGATGGGAGAAAACGGAAGAAGAAAGAAAGAGAGAAATATTGAAGAAGAGAATAAAGGAGAGAGAGTTTTATTTGCTGGTGTGCTACAGTTTGGGTGGGAATTTGTGTGTGTTTGTGTGTGTGTGTGCGTGTGTGTGTGTGTGTGTGTGTGTGTGTGTGTGTGGTTGTATAATGGACAGTTGTTTGTGTTTGCCGGGTTTGTTTGTATGGGAAAGGGCGCGTATATGTGCAAGGGGGAAAGGGCAGTGTGTTTGTTTGTATGTGTGTGTGTGTGTGTGTGTGTGTGTTTGTTGGAGGGGCGGTGAGATTTGTGATATGGGGTATGGTGATGATAATAGTGGTGATGATGATGGTGGTGATGATGATGGTGAGAGTGGTAGCGGGAATGATGGTGCTGTGGATGGTGATGGTCGTGATGGGTATGGGGATCGTTTTGGTGATGTTGTTTCGTGACAAAAAAAAACATGAAACAAACGTAGTAGTGTTATAACCGCGACAAGAAAACATACAGCACTAAATACAACACTAAATACAACAACAACAACAACAACAACAACAACAACAACAACAACAACAACAACTAGTGGCAGCGTGCATGTTTGCGTTCAATGTATTCAGCTGAGACAACACCTCCTCCCTCTCTCACACACACACACACACACACACACACACACACACAAATTGTCAACAGTAAAGCACTCGAATTAATGATGATACTGGTGTGTGAGAGAGAGAGAGAGAGAGAGAGAGAGAGAGAGAGAGAGAGAGAGAGAGAGAGAGAGAGAGAGAGAGAGAGAGAGAGAGAGAGAGAGAGAGAGAGAGAGAGAGAGAGAGAGAGAGAGAGAGAGAGAGAGAGAGAGAGAGAGAGAGAGAGAGAGAGAGAGAGAGAGAGAGAGAGAGAGAGAGAGAGAGAGAGAGAGAGAGAGAAAGCATCATAACACTCACAGCACTATAACAATCGCTCTCATGATGCACAGTTTGTCGTTTTTTAGAAAGTTTCATTAAAAAAGTTGACTCGTTTACTTCATTTTCCTGGTGATTCCTTGAAACGATGAACAGAAGTGCCGTTGAAAATAACTACTTTACATATAACCATTCATTTTCCGACATATTACTTTACCTAACAACTTTGCTTCAACTATCACTTTATTATTCTTTTACTCAATCTTCACTTTACTTAATCTCTAACTCACACAAAAAACTACTGCCCTGTCTAAATTGATTCCATTCTTGTAACTACTTCACTTTAATGCAGCTTTACCTAGAACGATGACTTTGTTGACTGGACCTATTGATCAACCGACAACGAAAAATAAGGCGATGTGATCCTAACTCCCCGATTCTTATGCCTGCAATTAGACACCCACGCTAACACACTGCCTGGTAATTAAAGCGTAAGGGTTAATACACACTCAAGTCGGAAACAGTAGCAGGAAAAGGATCATAATAGGTAGATGGGTAGGGGAGAGAACAGAGGGTGGCGAGATGTAGAAGAGTGAAGGCAACGAGAGGGAGGTGAAGGCAGAAGAAGAGCAGAAAGGGAACGAGAGTGAGGAGAACCGTAGGAGTGCAAGAGAACGAGACGGGAAAAGTGGAGAGAACAAGGGAGAGATGAAATGGAGGAGACTGGCGAAGGTAGAGAGTATAAAAAGAATGGAGAGAAGGAGAGGGAAAAGATAAGATAGGAGCACGTGGAGAAGAAAGAGCAGGAGTGGGAGGAGGAAGGGGAGGAGGAGAAGAGAGAGGATGTAGATACCGGGAGGAACAGAAGAGGAAGATAGGCGGAAATAGCGGTAAGAGCTCGGTGTGCAGGAAGGAGGAGGAGGAGGAGGAGGAGGAGGAGGAGTGTTTTAAGAGTTGATGCAAGGGGTCCGCTAGCTTGCTCGCCCCGCCTTGCCCCGCCCCACTCCGCCCCGCCCCAGGCCGCTCCACGCATAAATTTGCATACGTTGTTGTGGGGCTGTCGTTTGTGGCTCTCCCTGTGCTTCCTCCACGCTCAGATCATTGGATAGGAGAGGACAGCGTGTGTTTACGTGTGTGGGGAGAGGAGTAGAGGAGGAGGGGAAAAGGGGTTGTGTGTATGTTATGTATGTGTGTGTGTTTAAGAAGAGGAGGGAGGCAGGTGGTGTGTGTTTGTGTATGTGTTTGTGTGTGTGTGTGTGTGTGTGTGTGTGTGTGTGTGTGTGTGTGTGTGTGTGTGTGTGTGTGTGTGTGTGTGTGTGCCTAAAGAGCGAGAAAGGAGAGAAAGAGGTGGGGTTAAAATTTCTGTTCTGTTCTGCTGTGTTGTGTTGTTGTTGTGTTGTGTGCGTGAGTGAAGTTGCTGTACGTGTTCCTTTTCTTTCCTCACTCATTTACCTCTTTTCCTGTTTTTATCTCTTCCTTTACTCTAACAATAATTTTCTCTTTCCATTCTCCTTATTATTTCCATTTGATTTTTCCTCTATTCCATTTCCGCTCCAATCTTTTCCCTCACCCTTCACTTCTCTCATTTTATCTCCTCTCCTCTCCTCTACTCGCCCCTCCCCTCCCCTCCTCTTCTCTCCTCTCCTCTTATTGCCTCACTAGCCCTTCCCACGCCTCTCACTTCCCTTCCTCTCTCCTCCTCCTCCTCCTCCTCTTCTTCCTCCTCCTTTGGCACCCTTCCACAATCCTGCAACATATCAATTTCCAACATAGTTTATCTTTTTACCCCCCAACACTCTCTCTCTCTCTCTCTCTCCAGTGACTTCAAATTCAGGATGCAGACAATTGGAATCAAGGTCATTAGAGAGAGAGAGAGAGAGAGAGAGAGAGAGAGAGAGAGAGAGAGAGAGAGAGAGAGAGAGAGAGAGAGAGAGAGAGCGAGCGAGAGAGAGAGAGAGAGAGAGAGAGAGAGAGAGAGAGAGAGAGAGAGAGAGAGAGAGAGAGAGAGAGAGAGAGAGAGAGAGAGAGAGAGAGAGAGAGAGAGAGAGAGAGAGAGAGAGAGAGAGAGAGAGAGAGAGAGAGAGAGAGAGAGAGAGAGAGAGAGAGAGAGAGAGAGAGAGAGAGAGAGAGAGAGAGAGAGAGAGAGAGAGAGAGAGAGAGAGAGAGAGAGAGAGAGAGAGAGAGAGAGAGAGAGAGAGAGAGAGAGAGAGAGAGAGAGAGAGAGAGAGACTATTATTGTCCTGTAATTGTGTTAATTCCTTCCTGCTAAGAGACGAGAGGCATTTTATTTCTATCTTTTTTTTTGACTTCCCAACAGAGAAAAAAAAACGGAGAAGAAGGGAGAGGAAAGAGAAAAGGCGGAGAGAGAGGAGGAGGAGGAGAAGGAGAAAGGAAGGGAAGGGAAAAGAGGGAGGAAGGAAAAGAACATAAGAACATAAGAACGTAAGGAGTCTGCAAGAGACCGGTTGGCCTATACAAGGCAGCTCCTGTACACTCAACCCCACCTTACCTCACCATCCATGGCTTTATCTAACCTCTTCTTGAATGTATCTACGGTATTGGCATCCACAACATGGCCCCCAAGCCTGTTCCATTCGTCCACCACTCTATTGGTGAACCAATTCTTGCCTATGTCTTTGTTGAATCTGAATTTGTCTAACTTAAAACCATTGCTACGCGTCCTACCCGGCTCTTTTACTTTCAAAATCTTATTGACATCCCCTTTATTAAATCCCTTCATCCATTTATAGACTTCGATCAAGTCTCCTCGCAACCTTCGCTTTTCTAGCGAGTGTAGATTTAACTGCTTCAGCCTATCTTCATAAGGCAAGTTTCTCACCCCCTGAATCATCTTTGTCATCCTCCTCTGTACAGACTCTAACATCTTGATATCCATTCTAAAGTAGGGGGACCAGAACTGAACTGCATAATCGAGATGAGGTCTAACTAGTGCTAAGAAATGTTTGAGGATGACTTCAGCGCTCCTATTGCTTACGCTCCTTGAGATGAAACCAAGTGAAAAAAGCAATAAAAGTGTGGCGTAAATGTGAGAATTAGTGGAATGGCGTAGTGGTTCTAACGCATGCTAAAAATGGAGGAGAAAGGAGTTAAGGGAGGAAGGAAGGAAGGAAGGAAGAGGGGGAGAGGAAAAAGTTGTACTGGGAATTAAATGACTTGTTCGGGAGAGAAAAAAAGGAAAGGAAGGAAGTATAAGTTGTTTTTCTTTATTTTTTTTTCATCTTCGTGTAAATTCATGTTTTTGCCTTTGTGTGGGGTTATTTTTTTGTAATATTTCCCTGCTGAGAAGGTTTCGCTGGTGTACCTTGTCTTTCTTATATATTTGCTGCGTCTGTTTTTTATTTTATTTCGTACTGTTCACGATTTCAATAGGTAAGCATGGATATTTTCAAGCTTGTCTACATTTGTACATGCGCGAGTTATGTTACGTCTCTCTCTCTCTCTCTCTCTCTTTTCCTTTTTTAAAACAACTTTCTAAAACGAAGAAAAAAAGGAAAAAATGCGGAGGAAGAAGATGAGCAAGAGAAACTAAAGAAACCACTAGACAGTTAACATTCACAGGATAACATACTCTAGTACCTTTCCTTCCCAACCAACAATAATCGTTGGATCCAAATGAAAGTTATCCATAGAAGACAGATTCAACTTTCCTATCTAGAGAATGACACGCTGTTCTTTCCCGGCTTTTACCCATTAAGTGACGATCCAATATAAAATAGTGACCACCAGAAGACAGAGACCGTCCAGCACTCAGTCGTCAGCTACCCTCAAGTTACCCCTAATGGACGAACACGCAGGGAGGCTGAACAAAGGAGTGAGCTCAACGCAAACTAGCCATTCCTTTCCTCCTTCCTCCCTCACCCACCTCCTCGCCCTTGCCTCACGTCCCGTCCCTTCCTCTCCCGCCCCTCTCGTTCCCTTTCCTCCTTCCCCCCCTTTCCCTTCCCCAATCCCCAGTCTTCCCGCCCAGCCCACGCGCAACAAGGCGCCCCGAACACCCACACATCCGAGGCAACAGCAGTAATGCAGCGTGGATCCCGAGGATTTCACTGATGTGCAGCATGCAACGAGGGCCGGTGGTGAGTGAGGATGGCGGAGGAAGGGGAGTCGGAATGGGGCGGTGGTGGTGGTGGTGGTGGGAAAGTGAGGAGGGGAGGATGATGGTGGTGGTGGTGGTGGTGGTGATGGTTGTGATTGTGGTGGTTATAGACGTAGTGATATCAGAAGAGCTAATACAAAGCAAGGAATATTATATAGTTACTAATATTGACACCACAGTTATGATCTATATTAGCCTATTGTTATTATTATTATTATTATTATTATTATTATTATTATTATTATTATTATTATTATTATTATTATTAGTGTTAGTAGTAGTAGTAGTAGTAGTAGTCGTAGTAGTAGTAGTAGTCTGTGTTATCATTGTTGTTGCTGTAGGTATTAGTGTAGTAATGAATAAAAAATAGACATGGTAGTGACTTATGGGTACACACACACACACACACACACACACACACAAACACATAAACAAACAAACAAACAAACAAGCAGAGAGAGAGAGAGAGAGAGAGAGAGAGAGAGAGAGAGAGAGAGAGAGAGAGAGAGAGAGAGAGAGAGAGAGAGACGCCACTGGATTCACAGAGATTATTCAAATATATTCATTACCATCCACACAATGGCACAAGTGCAGCTGGTTTTATGTGTTTTTACCGGATGCTAAAAAAAGTAACTTGAAGAGTAGAAAACGACACCATGAAGTTACGTGTTATTTTTTTAGGCATTCAAATTAACCTGAGCCAAATCCTTGTACACCTGGGCGAAGAAGGGGAGGAGAAGGGACGGAATAAAAAGGTTGAGAATGAAGAAAAATCGTAAAGCATAGAAAGAGTGAGGCGTGTTTAGGGAGGAACAAAAGTTGATGAGGAAAACAGTTAGGGGGAAAGGATGAAAGGAAAGGAAAGACAAGGAAACGAAGGAATGATGAGACGGAAAGAAGAACGAAGGAAGTGGAAGCGGAAAAGGAAGAAAGGTGGGAAGGAAATACGTATGGAGGAGGAGGATGATAAACTGAGGGTAAGAACACGAAATGGAGGAAATGTAATTAAGAGGAAAGGACGGAGGGATGTAAGATGGAGGAAAGGAGGAGAAAAAGGAGAGAGGAAGAAGAGAGGAAGAGGAGCGAGAGCGAAAACAGTTAATGACAGTAGCATGAATTATGAGACTAAATTGCATTAATGTGTTGTGTGTGTGTTGGTGGGTGCCTCTGTGTGTGTGGGCGGGGTGAGTGGGTGTGGGGGGGTATGATTGTGTGTGTGCGTGTGTGTGTGTGTGTGTGTGTGTGTGTGTGTGTGTGTGTGTGTGTGTGTGTGTGTGTGCACCCGTAAGTTCCTCCTCCTCCTCCTCCTCCTCCTTCTCCTCCTCCTCCTTCTCTCTCTCTCTCCTCCTCCTCCTCTTCTTCCTCCTCCTCCTCTTCCTCCTCCTCTCTCCTCCTCCTTGACTAATGATAAGAGGCAGCGACAGGCTGGAGACGCCGCTGCCGACGAAGTGAGGGAAATAAATGAGGAACGAGAGAAAGAAAAAAAACTAAATAGAACGAAAAACAGAGAAGAAAAACATTAATGCGATAATGAGTGAGAAGCTCCACTGAAACATTCCAGAGAAAATGTGTGATAGAATCTACTGAAGGAATTCTAGGAGGATAAAAATAGTGCAGAAGGAGGAAGAAAGAGAAACAGAAGCCTCATGGGAAAATAACCAAGGGGATAAAGAAAGGTGAAGGTGGTAAAGAGGAAAGGGAATAATAAGTGAGGAACCTCGAGAGAAGTGACCGTCGTAGAACTCTTGGGAAAACACACACCATGAAATATTGATATACACACACACACACAAACACACACACACACACACACACACACCACACACACACAGAGCAACCACGGGAAAGAACAGTAAAAATGTATTATAAGAGGAATGAATGAAAGAATAAATATATCCTTGCCGTGGAGATTACGATTGAAAAAATAAATGTATATGCGTTGATAAGAAGTACGAGAACAAAGGATGAATCTAAAAACGCATTACAAAAACGCACTTCTCAATAAGCATCTCATTTTACTTCTTTGTTATGTTGTTTTTTTCGCGGTAACATGCATAAGAAAATATTATCTTTAACGAATTCGTAGATATCTCAATGGAAAAGATAAAAATAAACTCTCTCTCTCTCTCTCTCTCTCTTAACAGCAGGAGCCGCCAACACCACCTGAATCTGTAATCAATTTACCTGCCTCTGGGGCTAAAGGTGAGGGCAGGTGAGTTTTATGAGAGAGAGAGAGAGAGAGAGAGAGAGAGAGAGAGAGAGAGAGAGAGAGAGAGAGAGAGAGAGAGAGAGAGAGAGAGAGAGAGAGAGAGAGAGAGAGAGAGAGAGAGAGAGAGAGAGAGAGAGAGAGAGAGAGAGAGAGAGAGAGAGAGAGAGAGAGAGAGAGAGAGAGAGAGAGAGAGAGAGAGAGAGAGAGAGAGAGAGAGAGAGAGAGAGAGAGAGAGAGAGAGAGAGAGAGAGAGAGAGAGAGAGAGAGAGAGAGAGAGAGAGAGAGAGAGAGACAGACAGTGACAGACACACTTAGCAATTGATAAACATACACACACAAAAAAACACAGATAGACAGACAGACAGACAAGAAAAAGAGAAATAAAGACCTGAGAAGAAAAACATCCAGAATCAAAGGTTACGTTTTAAAAAAGAGAATGAAAAATGAAAACAATAAAGAACCAGTAAGATATAAGAAAGGGAGACGTAGAGATAATACAGGTAGGCGGTGAAAGAAAGTAAAACACGAACTAATAAACCATGGAAAGGTGAAATCAGAAGAAGAAAAATTGTTAAAGGAGAGTATATGAACGAATTTGACAGGTAAACATATTATGGGGAGATTTGGAACGAGAGGGGAGAGAAGGGTAAAGAAGATAGTAAAGAAAGGAGAATCAAGAGGAAGAAGATCGAGAGGCTAAGAAACGGAGAAAGTGAAAAGTAAAAAAGGTTAAGCAAGAAGGGAAAAAATAGGTAAAAGACTGGAGGATATATGGAAGGAGGAGGAGGAGGAAGAGGAGCAAAAATAAGAGGATGCTATGGGATGAGAAGAACAGCTATATAGGAAGACGGGAGATAAATGGGAAAAGACACAAAAGGAGAAAAAGTCACAGAAAGAGGTACTGGAGGAGGAAAAAAGATGAGGGATGAGGAGAAAGTGAAGAGCAGGAGGAGGAAGGGAAGGAGGAAGCAGCGTTTTCTGAGTAGCAAGACAAAAAAAAATAGCAAAGGAAATAAAAGGATAGTAGACACGGGGGAGAAGTAGAAGAAGAAGATACAGAAGAAGAAGGAAGACTAGTTGTTGAAGAAGAACTAAGAGGAAGAGAAGGAGAAGGAGGAGGAGGCAGGGTTTTCTACTGATAATAATGATAAACAAAAAAAAAAGAGCAGAGACAGAATATAAAAGAGAAAAAGTAAAGAAGGAAGAGGAGGAGCAGACGGTAGCAAAGAAGAACAAGGAGGAGGAAGTAGGAAGAACAGGGAGAGGATTGGGAAGCATCGTGTTCTAAGCGGTAATAATGAAAAACAGCAAAGTTAATAAGAGCGGTGTGCAGTCCTTCGCCGGGCCCACATCACTCCCTCCCGACCCCTCGTAACCAGCGAAATGGCGGCCCCGCTTGTGATATATTTCCTGATTATTTCCCGAACGACCATCCGCACGGGGAGAAAAGGAAGGAAGGGAGGAAGGGATGGAAGGAGGGGGAGTTGGAGGGATATACATTGAGAGAGGAGTGTCGGAAAGGGAAAGGGAAGGGAAGGAAAGAGGATGGGATGAAGGGATGGATTTTAAGGAGTGAAGATAGTAAGTTGTATGGATTGAAGGATAAAGAAAGATAAAATGGGTGGGGGGGGGGGGGAGAGAGAGAGAGAGAGAGAGAGAGAGAGAGAGAGAGAGAGAGAGAGAGAGAGAGAGAGAGATAGATAGAGAGAGAGAGAGAGAGAGAGAGAGAGAGAGAGAGAGAGAGAGAGAGAGAGAGAGAGAGAGAGAGAGAGAGAGAGAGAGAGAGAGAGAGAGAGAGAGAGAGAGAGAGAGAGAGAGAGAGAGAGAGAGAGAGAGAGAGAGAGAGAGAGAGAGAGAGTCAAGAGAGAGAGAGAGAGAGAGAGAGAGAGAGCGAGAGAGAGAGAGAGAGGTTTTATTTTTCTTTTTTTTCTTTTATTATCTTTTTTTTTTCAAATTCTTTATCATTTAAAAAAGAAACCTTTCCTCCTCCTCCTCCTCCTCCCTCCTCCTCTCCTCTCCTCCTCCTCCTCCTCCTCCTCCTCCCTCTCCTCCGCCCTCCTCTCCATCCCTCATCCCCATCCTCCTCCCTCTCATCCTCATGTTAGACGATATGTTAAACGTTATTAATCCTGCTATAATTCGACGGTAATCTTGAGTACGTTACAGTTCTGACAGTTCTTTACAGTTCAGACAGGAGGACATCGAATTGTTGATGAAGTTGGCGAGGAAACAGCAGATGCTACGAACCTTCGAGAGGGCTCATGAAGAACGAACGAAACGAAAACGACTATTTTTGCTGAACTTGGAAATGCTAAGCTTACGAGGATATAGATATTCAGGTCTTCAAATCTGAGAAGTTAACGTCGACCAACCCACTTTTTTTTAGCTACGAACCAACTTAAGAACTACAAACAACGGTCTACCTATTCAAGTGAGGCGATGTAATACAGACACTGGCAGGAGTCTTTTCAGATCGAGTCATCCGCCATTGGAACAACCTCCCTGTAGAAGTAGTAAGTTCGGAAAACACCAACTTCTTTGAAAATTGCATAGACCGTTACTTGGTTGTAACACGAGTAGATTGGACGTACGTACCGAGATGTTTTGGATTGCTCTGCAGGCACCAAGTGACTGTCAAGCAGACTGGATCACCAGAGCGGGCAGCCTCGTAATAAGGCAATAGGCTTCCGGTTGCCTTCTTTCCATGTTTCCATATATCCATGTTTCCTCCTCCTCCTCCTCCTCCTCCTCCTCCTCCACTACCACTACATGTAGTGCAAGAGGAAAGAGACCTCGGGGTCACCATCAGCAGTGACTTGAAACAAACAAAACACTGCAAGTCCGCCTGTAAGAAAGCCAATACAATGCTTGGGTTCATAGCGAGGAACTTCGAATACAAGACGCCGGGAGTTATGTTATCCTTGTATAATTCGTTGGTAAGGCCCCACCTGGAATACGCCGTGCAATTCTGGTCTCCTAATTACAGGAAAGACATTGAATTACTTGAGAGAGTACAGCGCCGCGCCACGAAGATGATACCATCACTGAGAACGATGCCCTATGAAGAGCGACTCGGGCGACTCAACTTCTTCACGTCGGAAAAGAGACGACTGCGGGGAGACATGGTACAAGTCTTTAAGTACCTGAACAAGCTCAGCAACGTTGATCACTCCAAACTCTTCACGCTACAAACTAACCTGAGAACAAGAAACAACGGAAAAACAATTCAAGCAAAGCGATGCGATACCGACATCGGCAGGAGTTATTTCTCGAATAGAGTTGTTCGCCACTGGAACAGCCTTCCTGCAGAAGTGGTTAGCGCAGAGACCATCAACTCCTTCAAGAAACGCATTGATCGTCACTTTGCTGCATCGGGAGTGAACTGAACGCTCCCAAGAGTAGATACACAAGTGCTTTGATCCTTCCCTGCAAGCCACTCCTATGGCAAACGGATTGATTATATCACTGAACGCAGGCAACCTAGTAATGAGCCAACAGGTTTTCTGCTGCCTGCTAGTCCATGTTTCCATGTTTCCATGTTTCCATGTTTCCTCCTCCTCCTCTTTCCCCCAACTAACCCTATAACACAAACATCCAAAGTTTCCCTCTTCCCCTCTCCCCTCTTCCACACTCTTCCCTTCCTCCTCTCCCCTTTACTCTTCCTCTAAATGGAGTCAACTCTATTTATTAACACGCCGTCTCAGGTTTCTCCCTTCCTCCTCTCCCTCTCTCTCACCCTCTCTTTCCTTACCTCCTTCCCTCCCTCCCTACCTTAATCTTCCCCACCTAGCTCTCTTCCCTTCCGTTGCCTTTCCTCTCCCTTCCCTTCTCCCACCATCCCTCTCCTCCTCTCTCATTCCCCCCCTCCCTCTTGCTCTTTCTCTGCTTCTTTCATTACTTTTCTCTGTGGCTACGGAAACCAATAGAGTAAAGAAATAAGAGAGGAAGACCATTCTCTCTCTCTCTCTCTCTCTCTCTCTCTCAAATTAGTTTTATCAATTGAAGGTTTAATGTAACCTTCCAAATTTTAAATTAGTTAAAATGTACTTATGGTAATTTTGTAGTAGTAGTAGTAGTAGTAGAGAGAACAAGCCCAGTAATAAGTTGTTGCTACAGTAATAACTTCATCGATGCATCTATGACGAACTTACATTTATTACTAAAACTACAATAGCAACAACAGCAACTACTATTACTGCTACATCTACTACTACTACTACTACTACTACTTCCATCAGCATACCTCCAAACCACAATGATTTCTCCTCCTTTCATTCAGTTCCCAAAAGGCTCACTTCTGACCCGCCAAATAGTTTCACTGATAAAAGAAGAAAAAAAAAATTGGAAGCGTTAACTTGAAAACGAATAGAGATAAAAAAAATGAAAAGGTGAACCGAAAGCAGAATAAAAAGAGCACAGAGATGGCGGAAA
>NC_066522.1:9918613-9948613 GCF_024679095.1 Eriocheir sinensis
AGAAGGAGGAGGAGGCAGTGGAGGAGGAGGAGTTGGAGGACCAGGAGGAGGGGGAGGAAGAGGAGGAGGAGGATCTGGAGGAGGAACTGGAGGACTAGGAGGAGGAGGAGGAGGAGGAAGACGATGACGGCGAGGAGGGCGTGGTGGATTAGAACGAAGAGGACGTGGAGGACACAGAGGAAGAAGAGGAAGAGGACGAGGAAGATGAGGTGGAGGAGGACGAGGAGGAGGAGGAGAAGGAGGAGGAGGAGAGCTTGGAGGATGAAAACGAATAGAGCATGAAAGAAGAAGAGAACGTTGAGAAAGAAGACGAAGGCGACGAGATAAGAGGATTAAGATGAAGTTGATGAGGACGACGACGTGTAGGAGGAGGAGGAGGAGGAGGAAGACGATGACAACTAGGGTGACGTTATGTGTTATATTGAAGTTAAATATGAATGAGAAGAACCAAGATAAAATGCGAAAGATAAGATACAAAAGAAGAAAGAACTAAAAGGGAAGGAGGTGGATGAGGTGAAGGGAAGACGGGGAAGGGAGCGTAATTGAGACTGAAGAGGAGGAGGAGCACACGGAAGAGGGAAACTAGGATATAAGGAGGACGCGGAAGGGGAAAGATGTGGAGTAATAAGGGAACTGTTTAATAGTCATGAGAAGGGGCATGTCTTAAGTGTAGGGCTGAGGAGAGACGGAGGAGGAGACGGAAATGGAAGAGGCGGAGGGAGGCAAGGAAGAAGAAGAGAGGGAAGAGCACAAGAGCAAATGGAAATAAGAAAACGGCAAAGAACGCTAAAAGAGAGAAGACCTGGATGAAATAAAGGCAGGAATAAAAAACCTCGAGCTGAAAATGTAAAAAGAAGCAAAAACGAAAATCAGATAAAAGCGAAAATAAATGAAACGTTTTTTTTTATATCAATTACTGTGAATATAAACGAGAGGATAAAGACTGAATAAAACAAAATTATATGATAGAAATGGACGACAAAAAAGATTGATAGAAAGGCAGTAGTTTAGGTGCATTGAATCCAAGAAGGGGTAGTAATCACTGATCTCTTATTACAAGCCATAGATATAGAGACTTTCAGAGCGGTGGTGATGGCAGGGATACGCGGCCATAGATCCACGCTCTCAACAGAGGAGGAGGAGGAGGAAGAAGAGGAGGTGAAGGGGAAAGATGGGGTTAGAGGAGTAGGAATAGAGGAGGAGGAAGAATAGGAGGAGGAGGAGGAGGAGGAGGAGACTTGCTTGGTGGGTACTTTTCAATGATAAGTATTCGTGAATGCAATCATGAATACTTTCAATAAGTATTCGTTTTTGTATTCGAATTAAAACCATTCGAGTGTATTCGACTTTGTATTCATTTGAATTTGAAGTATTCGCATTCGTATTCGAATACACAACTCCTGTACTCACTCCGTACCTGGCAGTAACCTTCACACACCACACACTCCACCCCTCTTGCTTAAGGGGGGACAGTAGACGCTCCTTGTCAGTGGAAAAATTCCTGGCCTGAGCGGGGCTCGACCTGCCAGATCATGGAGGCTGGCAGCGCAGAGCTTTACCACTGAACTACCGGAGCAGTGGGGTGGGAGATGGGGGGAGATACATGTGGGTGTCGGTGTACGTGTGATCAAAAGGTGGCAATATATTCATAATTAACTCTCGACCATAGCTTTCTGCCTCAGTAAGTACCATTTCCTGTTTGATAATAACAACAATTACTGGCGGCAATATTCATAATAAAGATCCATGACTATTTACCGCTTTCCCGCCCAATCAACCACAGAGCCCCCCACCCCACCTCACCCAGTCCCTCCCTCGCTCAATCGCCCCCATACCCCTCTCCCCATTCCTCTCCTCAATCTTCATCCAAAACGCTCACTTAGTCGCCTCCACCCCCCACATATTCTCCTCTTCTACTTGCTCCATTCCTCTCCTCACTCTTCCTCTCCACCTTAATATCTCCCCCTTCTTTGTTTTTGTTTTCTAGTCAATACTCCTTTACTCTTTTTTATCGTTTTCCTTCAACATTCACCTCTCCTTTCTCTCTCTTTCTATCTCCATCTCCATTCTGTCATTTTCTTAACTTTCCTCTGTTCATTTCTCCCCTTCCCTTTATCTTCTATTCCCTAAATCCTTATTATTCCTAGCTCTTCTTTATCTAATCTACGTATCTGCTCTAATCTATCTTTCTCTATTGTCTTTTTCCTCCAAACTCCCTCTCATTCTCTCTCTACCTCCATGTGTTATTTCCTTAATTTTCTTCTATTTAATTTTCCTCCTTCCTTCATCCACTATTACCTAAATACTTATTACTGTTATCATTTCTACCTTTTCTTTCTCCTTCCTCCATTTCAACCTCTCCCTACACTTTTTCCAATATATGTTTCTCTAATCAATCTTTCTCTAATCTGTCTTTTTCCTCCAACATCCCTCTCTCTTTCTCTCTTTACCTACATCTGTCATTTTCTTAATTAACCTTTCTCAATTCAGTTCCCCTTCCTTCGTCCACTGTGCTTATTGTAATTATTTTTCCTAACCCTTCTTTATCTTTCCTCCACTTCACCGTCTCTCTCCACACCCTCTAATCTCTCTGCTTCTTCATCCTCCTTTTCAATCACTTACTCCAATTCCATCCCATCCCTCTATATCCTCTTCTTTATCCTCTCGTTCCCGTTCCCTCCCTATTCTTCTGACCCCGTAACGCAAAGGTATTACCGCACATTGTCGCGTGTAATTAGAAAAAAATGCTATGCTGAAAAGATTGAGTTGCTTTTTTTTACTTGCATCATTTTATTTTATTTCAGTGAAGGATTATCTGATGGAAGGGACCTCGCTGGTGGGTATGGTACTGATGATGCTGTACCTGCTGATGTTGTTGTTGTTGTTGTTGTTGTTGTTTGGGTTGGTTATGCTGTTTGTTTCGGTAATGAAGCAACATCACTACCACCACCACCACTACTACTGCCACTACTATCACCACCACCACCACCACTACCACCAGTACCACCACTACCACCAACAAAGAACTATATGTGCACCGAAGTTATAAATAAAAAAAATATCCAGCCACTACTACTACAACCAAGGAGATTTAAGGGAAGGCAGGTAGTTAAATAGTTAGTTTATTAGCTAGTCAAACAGCTGGTACGTGTGAGTTGTTTAGATATTTAGTTAGATAGTTGAATAGTTAGTGGATGTCTTTTTTTAGTTTTTGTGTTTTTATCATATTTTGTGGTGTTAATCCTGTTTTTATATATTATCCATGCGGCGAGTATAGTTACTTATAATGTGGTAGTTATATGGTTTGTTTAATATATAGTCAAACATTTAATTTGTTAGATCGTTAGATGGTTAATTACTAGAAGTTAATTAGTTAGTTAGTTAGGTGGTTATATAGGTAAACACAACCATCACCAGCACCAGTACCATAACCACCACCAGCATCACTACCACGACCACCACAACAACAACAACAAAAACAATAACAACAACAAGGAATATATATATCTGAACTGAGGTTATAAAAGAAAAAAAAATAATCCAGCCAATACTGAAATTGAGGATTAACATGGATTACACGGAAATAAAAGAAAGAGAGAGAGAGAGAGAGAGAGAGAGAGAGAGAGAGAGAGAGAGAGAGAGAGAGAGAGAGAGAGAGAGAGAGAGAGAGAGAGAGAGAGAGAGAGAGAGAGAGAGAGAGAGAGAGAGAGAGAAAAAAAAAACTAACCTGACAACGTACTTAAGGGGAAGGACTCAAATGCGCCATCAGACCGACGACCACTTGTTGTTGCCAGATAAATGAGTCTTTGATGCGAAAGGTAATGGACAAAAAATCTACAGGCGAAAAATATCCGCCGCCGCCAGTCATTACCAATCTTTGAAGAGCGTGTATGGTGGGATGATTGGCAGGAGCGCAGTGGCTGGGGGGGATGAAAATAATTAATGGCACTTTTTTTTCTCTCAACCTCTCTATACACCTGTTTCTACCTATCGACTTATCTATCAATCTGTCTATCTACCTGTCTATATCTAGGTCACTATTGAACTATCTATCTATCTATCTATCTATCTATCTATCTATCTATCTGTCTGTCTATCTATCTACCTATCAATCAGTCCGTTCAAAAGTACTTTCATGGCTTTGTTTGTCGGAACGTTACCGTTTAGTTTTAGGCATTTCTGTATATACTCTTTAAACAGTTGAGTTGTGATAGATTATAGATACTTAGGTAAGTGCCAGCCTTTACATGCTAACCTCCGCGGTAACTTAGATCGCTATATCTCACTTGTAGCTTCTTAACCTTGTGGAAATGATCATTGGTTGTTGTCCGTAATATTTTCACTTTGAGAATGTGAATCGTCTCTCGCCGGAAACGATGCATCACGTGAATAAACATGAACAACACATTACTGTGGTTATTCAGGGTCATATACTTCAACATTTCGGCGCCCAAGCACACATATTTGACAAGATTTTCGTTTGAGTTTTGGGCATTTTCAGGGCTATTTTAATGACCCTGGTGGTAGTTTGACCATTTCTTCTGTACCATGAAGCTAAAATACCACTCATTATAAACCGATTGATCATCTTTTTGGCCTTTAAATATAACTGATGTGAGAGGTGGAAGAGTGAGAATATCAAAGCCAGCCTCCTCCTCACCGCATCATCCTCCTCTTCCTTTTCTTCACCTTTTTCTTCTTATAATTATCACACCACAACTTCTTCACATCCGGATAGCTTTCATGCCCTGCAAAAACAGTAGATTATACGTACGAACGTTGTCTACAGTGCATATTTTTAACTGAGTTTCCTGTGCATCAAAGAGCGTTATGTTACTGGATACGTCTTACTTATAAATGCTCACAATGACCGCTCTGTACTGTGTGCAATATAAAATGGTCGGAGAGGTTCGACTTATTCACACAACTGCTCGTTTTTAAATCTATGTGGAAAGAATCAGACCTGCTTTGGTGACGCAAGAATGATATTTTTATTTCCATTGTCATGCGAATTTCTGCTTGAACCTTTCTTTTAGCATTTCGCATGAGTTGAATAGAATCTGGTTTGGTGGTACAGATCATGAACTAATAGCTAACATAAAGAACATAGGGCGGAGCATACAGTCCTTACCCATCACATTGGGAGACGTGGATTAAAAACATATTGCACGTACTAGAAAACAAGAAAAATGAGCTGGAGGCAGAAAAATACGGAGCCTACTGGAAATATATTGTTTCTTTTTATGTTCAGCTTTGGGTGAAAATAAAGTTTCAGGAAAATAATTGCAACGAGAAAACAGAAGATAAAAAAACGAAACAAAAATGCTTCGAACACTGAAAGTGAATATTCTTTTTTTCAGCTTTGGATAAAAATAAAGTTGCAGGAAAATATTATCAACGAGAAAACAAGAAGAAAAATGAGCGAAAAACAGAAAATAAAATGTAGATCTCTGAAAGTCAACTGCATATTTTTGTTCAACTTTCAAGTGACCAGGTCTCGTAGAATGAAACGATATGAACAATATGTCTAATATCACACCAATAACCCTCCCCCCCCCCCCTCAAGAGGAGAAAATGATAGAAGAATATGTAGATCTCTGGAAGTAAACTGTATCATTTGTTCCGCTTCTACAGTACATTGCCGCGGACCATAGAGTGAGACGATGTGATAATCTTGTCTAATATCACACTAACTACACACAATAAAAAACCGCCGCCCGCCACGCCTAACTCCATCAAAGGGAACCAAATGATGACGTTGATGCCCCGGGACAGACGCCGCGGATTAACCCTTTCAATACGGTGACGCAGACGTTTTAAGAAGAGACTGAGAGGAGCTTTTGAGTCTCCTGCAGCGCTGTTACTTCCCTCCACGCGAGACGGATTCACAAGAGCTTCTTATCAATACGAGATTTCCGAGATGTGAGATTCGTTGAAGGACTAAAAAGAGATCTACTTGTTCTCTATGTCTTCTTTCTTATAGTGATAAAAAAGGTTCGTGGATATCATGGTTCCCCGGTGAGCCTCTTGATAATGCCTCCATTTTACACTTTCTTCTATAACTCCTTTTTTTATATTTCTTTTACTTTTTTTTTCTTTCACGTCCTCTTTTCTTCTATTTGTTTTCTACTTCTTTCTTATAACGAAATAAGGGTTCCTGGATATTATGGTTCCTAGGTGAATCTCTTAATAATACCTTCATTTTATTACCTTCTTCTATAACTCCTTTCATTTTTTTTCTTTTAATTTCTTTTACTTTTTTACTTTATCTTTCCCCTTTCTGGTGCACCTATTGCTCTTCCTTTCCTTTACTTTCTCTTTCTCTTTTCTGGTGGATCTTTTGCTCTTCCTTTCCTTTACTTTCTCCTTCTCTTTTCTGGTGCACCTTTTACTCTTCCTTTCCTTTACTTTCTCTTTCTCTTTTCTGGTGCACCTTCTACTCTTCCTTTCCTTTACTTTCTCTTTCCCTTTTCTGGTGTATCTACTTTACTTTCTCTTTCCCCTCTCTGGTGTATCTACTTTACTTTCTCTTTCCCTTTTCTGGTGTATCTACTTTACTTTCTCTTTCCCCTCTCTGGTGTATCTACTTTACTTTCTCTTTCCCCTCTCTGGTGTATCTACTTTACTTTCTCTTTCCCTTTTCTGGTGTATCTACTTTACTTTCTCTTTCCCCTCTCTGGTGTATCTACTTTACTTTCTCTTTCCCTTTTCTGGTGTATCTACTTTACTTTCTCTTTCCCCTCTCTGGTGTATCTACTTTACTTTCTCTTTCCCCTCTCTGGTGCATCTACGCTTTGCTTTTTGTTTTCTCTCTTTCTCTCTTCCTCGAACGCGACTAAGTGAATATATTACTTTCATATTCTTACCTGCTGAATATTACTTGTCATTCCCACCTGAACTTTAAGCGCCTTATTGGACAGCCATTTCACTTACCTGCGAAAAGAAAAAAAAATGATTAGTAAAGAAAATTTGTGGGTGTATCAAACCCACAGAATATTTAACATATCACGAATCTTCTCCCTCTCCTGCTACCTATCCACCTATCTATCTATATCAATCTATCTATTCGTCTATCTATTTACCCATATCTATCTATCTATCTATAGCATATACAGACCTCTCCCTCGCTTGAACCTTTGAACTATATTTCTACTTCAAGCTGACCTCTGCTCCTGACCCAACCTGACCTGGCTTACTTTTCCATTCAAATACCTTCACCGCTTACATTGACTCTGCATCCTTTTCTTCCCTTCCTATCCCAGTCCTTCCCTTGCTTTCCTTTTCATTAATTATCTTTCCATACCACCGCCTCTCTTAACTTTCCTTCGTTCTTTCCTTTCTAACTTTTATTTCTCTTTCTACCTTATTTGCCCTTCCCATCCTTTCTCTAATGTTTGTTTTGCATCCCTTTCTTACCTTTCTATCTCACCTCTTCCCTTACTTTTCTTTTCATTGATTATTTTCCCACGCCTCCTCTTCCCTTACCTTACATTCTTTCACTTGCCTTTTCTTTTTATCTCTTATTTAATTTCTGCCTTTTTTCCTTCCTATTCCCTATCTCCAACACCCTTTTCCTATTATTATTTTCTTATGACTCCATTCCCTTCTTTATTTTTTTTATATCATCTCTCATGCCCACTTTCTATCCCTCTCCCTGTCACCCTTCCGTTCGACATGTTCCTCTTCTATTATTTCGATCCCTTCTTTCCTCCCCTCTATCTCCCTTCCACGTTTTTTCTTTCTCCCTCTCCGCCTCCCCCTTCATCTCTTCTTAATCCCATTTCTCTCCTACCTTTCCTTTCATCCACATCTTTCCTAACCTTCTCTTATTTCACTTGCTTGCCTTTCCTTTCTAAATTTTACTTCTTTTTCCGCCTTTTTCTCCTTCCTATCCCTTCTCTCTAATACCCCTTTTCCATTATTTTTGTTCTTACGACTCAATGCCATTTTTATTTTTATTTTTACACTTTCTCTCACGCCCAACTTCCTATCCCTTACCTTCCCTTCGTTCTCCCTCGTTTTGTGTTCCGTTCGACATGTTCTTCATATATTATTTCTATCCCTACTCTCCTTCCCCTTCTATCTCCCTTCTATGTTCTTTCTATCCCTCTCTCCGCCTTTACCTTAATCTATTATTTATCCCATCTCCCACCTACCCACCCCAATTTCTTCATCTACTCCTCGCAATTTTTGCCTCCCTATTTTTCCTCTCATGTCCAACTATATCTCCCTTCCTCGTTACAATTTTCTTCCTCTCCAATTCCCTTATCATTTCTTCTTTATCCCATTTCTCTCTTACTCACTCCATTTCCTTCATCCACTACTCTTAGTATCTATCTCCCTTTTTCTCCTCTCCTCTTCCCCTCTTTCCAGCGGTCATCAATGACATGATCAGATAAATAGCGCAGGTGAACGGACAAAAGAGTGCGCAGGTGAATGGAAGAAATTTTATTTAAAGGTGAATGGGATAAATGTCTTGATTGGATGGTGCAAGGATGCGGTTCTTTGTTGATATGAAGGGCTCAGTTATTGGTCTGTGTTTAACTTTGTTTTTACCTGCTTTACTTTATTCTATATGGCCTGTGTTTGTCTTTTTGTCTCTCTGTCTATATGTTCGTTTGTCTGCCTGTATATCTGTAGGTTTTAAGCTTCCACTCTGTTTTTCTGAATCTGCCTGCCTCTCTGCTGTTTGTCTGTCTGTCTGTTTGAACTTGTTTGGGTTTGTTTCTGTCTTCTCTCCTGAACTATCTCATGCCTGTCTGTCAGTCTGTGTTCGTCTATCTTTGCTCAGTGTTCTTGTCAGTCTGTTTGTCTATCTGTTTGTATTTGTCTTTCTCTCAAATACCCTCCCTCAACATACACGTTCACGAATGCACGCACGCACGCACGCACACACACACTCCGCTACGGTAGCTCAATACCGCTCCGGTAGCTCAATCGGTAGAGCGCTGCGCTGCAAGGCTTCACGGCCAAACAGGCGTCGGTTCGAGCCCCGCTCAGGCCGGGTTCTTTCCGTTGACTAGGAGTGGTTACTGTCCTCCCTTGAGCAAGGGGGATGGGGTGTATGGTGTGTGAGGTCCTGGCAGTACCCAGATATCGACGATAATGAGCACTTGCTCACGTCGGGAGGGTACCTGCTGGCGAAAGCGAGTCCAACTCGTGATCAGGTCTTGGTGAATTACACACACACACACACACACTCACACACACACACACACACACACACACACACACACACACACACACACACACTCCTACCAATGACGTTTCAGGAAATAAATGTGTTTACAAGTTAGTATTATTAAAAGCCTTAAAAGAGAAGTAGTTAATGAGTTCCATTAGAGGAAATAAGTAGCTTTTTGAAATAAATTTTACACGAATATAACGCCACAGGTCAATTACACTCTTGCGCGATATAGTTCTATATCAATTTAAATTACTTACGATGCAATTTCAGCATGCCATTATTTATTTATTAATTTATTCTTGTTTGCGTTTCATATTATCTATAATACTGCACCAAATTAAACTGTTGTGACGACAAAATACATATTAAAGTTACCATCTTTATTCGCATCATTACTAAATAGAACGTGTGAACTGTTGAGAAAAATAAGAAAATAATATACACTGCTCCGAAGGTCACGGCCATAACAAGGGCCAGTGGGATGGAAGGATGTGCTGGCGCCTAGGTAGGGATTCAGGGACTAGATACATGAGCCGTTGTCCCTAATACAACCTCAGTCTTCAAAGAACACATGTATTTCGCGCACCTCTTACTAATACACAAGGACACACACACACACACACATACACACACACACACACACACACACACACACACACACACACACACACACACACACACACACACACACACACACACACACACACTGGTAAAAGACAAAAGAGATAAGATACGAAGGACAGAGTAAGACACAGAGGCAGGCAAAGGATCGCTATACCCATACTGACCTCCAAAGCAATATGGTTGTACTTCACAAATATAACATGTTTACGCCACTACGCTATAAGCCTTACCTCTTTAGCGAGAAGAAAACTTTATACATAATGTTTAAGAGGATTGTGTGTACTTCGTTAGAGATCGATTTCACACTTTTAATATTTTTATTATTATTATTACCACAGCTACTACTCAAATTATTATCATCGCCATAATATTTAGTATCATTTTATCACGGCTTGAGTACTTATTTATTGTCACTGATTGCATACCTGCGGATTATAACACATTACCTAGCACTTGAAACAATAAAACCAATTCACGCAGTCATGTCCCTCTGCCTGTCTGTCTGTCTGTCTGTCTGTCTTTTCCACCCTCCTCCCCCGGCCTGTTAGCCAATGATCGTCACCACAAGCCACCGATCGCTCAGGCAGGCCGGCAACAAATATGTCTGTGTCGTGAGCGAAAGTCTGCGCCAATACACTGATGAAATAAGAGACGTTGATGCCTCCCTAATGAGCTTTTCAGAATTCTGCGACGAATGTCATTAATTCCTGATGCCACGGAGCGTTAACTGGGAGCCGGGGCGGAAGGGGGGGAGGGGGGGGCGGTGGAGGGAGCTGGAATTTACAACAAACGCCGCATGTTCCTAATTATTCCGTATCGGTAATTTGCGTCAAGCTGTCAATGTCCCTCAGCGAAATTTGGCGTTGCGAAAAATGAGAATCCGAACCACTTCACGCCGCGGCCGCAGTTTTCCACGTGTATCGCTATAATTAATAAGGTAAAAGGCGGAACGGAACGCGGCGGCGAGCAAGGAGGAAATAAAAGGCGAGCAAGTACACGGGGAGAGAGATTTTGATTTTTAAAACGGAAGCAAATAGATTATAAAACGCGAACCAAAATAGTTAAGGCAATAAAAGCATAAAGGTAACAGCGGATGCAAAAGTACTCTTGACACACACACACACACACACACACACACACACACACACACACACACACACACACACACACACACACACACACACACACACACACACACACACATTTCACTTTCAAATGCTACTAAAATGAAAAAAATAGATACGTGACCGTGACACCAAAACAAGCGGTAAACTCCAATAAAGACGTGTGAACAAAACAAACCAATAAATATGCAAATGAAGCCCAGACGGTAGCCCTGAAAAAAAAATAATAACCTTTAGGAATAAATTTGTCCCTCTTAAGTCTTTTACCCGCACAACGAACACGCGTACATTCATTATTACGTACAAAGAAAACCGTACATAGGCATCAATATATTTTAAAGACAAACACATTTTTATTCCTACATACCATTGTTTTTTTTTCTTTCCTCCTCTCTCTCTCTCTCTCTCTCTCTCTCTCTCTCTCTCTCTCTCTCTCTCTCTCTCTCTCTCTCTCTCTCTCTCTCTCACACAAACACACACACACACACACACACACACACACACACACACACACACACACACACACACACACACACCTGGTACGTACATGACATCAATGCTAATCTGCCAAACATTTCACTGTGAACGTTAATGAGTGAATTTATCTGCAAAATTAACTTCGAAATGTGGGGAGAGTTGCGCATCAATCACTTACACGCTCGATCAATAACAAGTGTTCTGGACGCCGTCAAAAGCCTCGGTAATTGATGCTTATTGCTATTATCACTTTTATTATTATTTTTGTTATTATTTTTTATTTTATTGTTGTTGTTGTTGGTGGTGGTGGTTGTCGTTATTTCCAGTAGCAGTATGCATATACCATATTCATAAACTCTACGGGTCTTGCATACCAATATTTGATAAGGCTGTCGTAAGGGTTGTGGTAGTATTTCCATGGGTAGTAGTTTTTGTTTTGTTTTTTTACAGCAGAGAAGTCAGTTCAGGGGCATAGAAAAAGGTAAGAAATGTGAAAAAAAAGACCGCTACTCACTGCTCCTATAAAGAGTTAGAGGAGTGGCCGAAATATAGGTAATAATTTGACAAGGCTTTAACATAATGAATGTGAAAAACACTCACGAGAACCCGAGTAATGTCCGTCGTGGCCTTCGGAAATATTTATTGTGGGAACCGAAAGCGTCCTCCAGAAACAGACAACTCCTTCTACAATGCGGGGCCTCGAAAGAAACTTGTACCGTAAGGCTTAAGGGAGGGAATCAGCTTCCGAGGATGATGGCCAGAAAACACCTCAGTTGGGCTTTTTTTTTTTTTCGTCCCTGAGCCGCCTCCTTTATTGTAAGAAAAAAATTAGGAGTGCAATTAGATAAGGACTGGAAATTATACGCCCCGTCCCCATTCCCCTGCCTAAGCCAACAATTGCATTTTTTTTCATGCTTCATTTTATTACTATGCGTCTTCGTTCGGTCTGCTGCTTCATCATTTGTTTTACGTTCAGTCTATAGCACCAGTAGGCTTTCTCGATGGGTCCCGCTGGTCTGTCCCGGCCCGTAATGGCGCGCGCAGGTGTTTACAGTGGCGCCATCTTCCTTGGTTCATGCTGCCCCCCGGAGCTTTATCCTCTTTAAAGAGTTTATCTAGACTCCGGGTATATCGGCAGTGCATTGTCATATTAACGAGGTTTTTATTTTTTATTTTCCATTGTGGCTTTAAAGGGTCAATAGAGCATAACACGTCTACTTGTCGAGCTGAACAATGCCTCACTACCCTTGATAACACGCGGAGGGTACACGCGGGAAGAGGAAAACAACGAAGGCGAACAGAGAACAATAGTGTTTTGCAGCCATCACCTCCCTCCCTCCCTTCCGTGCACCACCACCACCACTACCGTCACCTCCCACCTCCTCTTCTTTATTCTAATCCTCTCTCAGCTCCCCCTCCCTCTTTCCAGCCACACTGCTAATCCTACAACTCCACAAACATCCTCTTTCTCCTCCTCCTTCTCCTCCTCCTCCTCCTCCATTCCTCAGTTCCCTCTCCCCTCAGAAGGGTGAACCAACCACGCACTTTTTTTCTTATTCCACGGCTGTCCATTTTTCTTTTCTTCTTCACACTCCATTTTTTTTATATCACTTTTCCTTTTCTTCCAAATCAAACATACAACTAATTTTGGATATTATTATTTGTTCCTCTTCTCTCTTCTATTTTCGTGACCGCATTTATTTTCACTTCCTTTTAAGCCTTGCATCCACTTTCTACTTCCTCTTTTGTCAATTTGCTTTTATGTCCTCTACCTCTTTTATTGCATTTCAAGTTCATTCTACTGGTTCTTGTTCTTGACCAGTAAACACTTATTAGTATTATTGCGATTTAACATCATCATTGACTCTCCTTCAGAGTCTGAGTTCAATAAGTATGTAATTTCAAAAAGATGTTAATTTAACGAAGAAAATAATTCATAGATTAAAATTATACTGCATGACAAGATGGAGGAAAAGTTGGGAGGTTGCAAGAAAAAAAAGGAAGAGAGGGAGGGAGGAAGAAAAGACAAGAGGGGTGGAGTGGGTTAAATAAAAAGGAAGAAAAAATGAGGCAAAAAGGGAGAGAAATGAAAGAAAAAAAGTGTGTGTGTGTATTTTGGGCAGTGCGAAAATAAAAGTTTACTGAAGGCTAGGGAAGGGGAAGAGGAAAGGAGATAAAAAAAAAGGAAAGGAGAGGAGAGGAAAGAAAGGAGGAGCGAAAAAGGGAGAAAGAGAAAAGAGTAGGAGAGGCAGGGGGGTGACACTGACAGGGGGAAAGAGGGAACGACAGCGGGGAGAAAGATGTTAGAGAGAAAATAAAAACTGAACACACCTAGCTGATGCTAAATATTTGAGAGAGCGAGAGCGAGAGCGCACGCCAGAGAGAAGAGAGGCGAGGGGGGATAGTGAGATGGTTGGCTGTGATGGGATAAACCTTACACCGTGGTACCCCTAGGAGAATAAAGCCTGAATAAGAACACACAGCCACTAATGAAGTTTATCCAGAGTTTAATGGACGAGTGAGAGGGGAAGAGGAAGGGAGAGAGGAAGGGAGAGAGGAAGGAGAGAGAGAAGGCAAAAAGGGCGGGAGGGAAGGAGGTAGAGGGAACAAGGAGAGCGGTGAGTTGGCAGGAGAGGGTCAGGAAGAAATGGGAAAAGGGAGAGAGGAAAAAGGGAGGGAGGAAGGAAGGAGATAGGTAGAGGGAATAGAAAGAGAGAGGAGGGAGGGGGATGGGAGGGGAGAGAGGAAGGAGAGGGAAAAGTAAGAGAGAGGAAGAAGAGGGGAAGTAGACTGAGGAAGGAACGAGGAAGGGAGAGAGAGAGAGAAGGAAAGAAGGTAGGGGGATAAGGAAGGAAAGGGAAAGTAAATTGGAGAGAAGTAGGGATGGAAGGGAGGAATGGAAGGAAGGCAGTGAGTGGGGAAAGAAAAGAGAGAAAGAAACGGAGAGGGGGAGGGGAAGGAGGATGGAAAGGAAAGGGAAGGGAGAGACATAGGGAGAGGCAAGGAAGTAAGGTAGGGAGAAAAGAGGAGCAGGAGGAGAGTGAGAGGAGGGAGAGAGGAGGAGAGGGGAGCGAGTTAGGAAAGAGAAATAGGAAGGAAGAGAGGAAAGAAGAAGTCAAAGAGTGAGATTGGGGATGAAAAATGAAAAGAAAGAAGGGGAGGAAGAAAGAGGAAAGAATACTTGGAGGGTTCAAGAAAAGACCCCAGAAAGGTGCAAAGGAAGGAGCGAAGGAGAGAGAGTGTGGAGGTAAGGGTGCAGATAAGAGGAGTGAAAAACAAAAGTGAGGGAAATATGAAGTAAAATAACAAAAATGAAAAATAATTAAGTCGAATGATGACAGTATATATGCGAAGGCCTAAGAGAGAGAGAGAGAGAGAGAGAGAGAGAGAGAGAGAGAGAGAGAGAGAGAGAGAGAGAGAGAGAGAGAGAGAGAGAGAGAGAGAGAGAGAGAGAGAGAGAGAGAGAGAGAGAGAGAGAGAGAGAGAGAGAGAGAGAGAGAGAGAGAGAGTTCTGAAAGCTATTGGTCTAAATCATAAGATATTGGCATTCCACACAGAAATGTCTCGCCACAAATTCGAGGAGAGAGAAAACGCATCGTTCTCGGAAAGGTGGAGGGGAAGCAAAACAAAAACAGTCACATTGAACATAACATTACTGCGCTCGCTACAATACCCGTGGAAGGGCGCTGTAAAGGAGAATAATGAGGGGAAGGAAAACAGAAGCAGTAGCAGCAGCAGCAACAACAGCAACAGCAGAAAAGGAGTAGTAGTAGAAGGAAAAGGAGGATCAGTTTGGGGGACCGGTTTTGGCTACTCCTATATACTCTCTTTTATGGTGCAGTGATTAGCGGGCTTCTTTCCTCTTTTTTTTTTAACCTTAAGCTGCTTCCTTTCCTGTAAAAAAAAGATAGTTGTAGTAGCAGTAGCAGGACTAATAGCAGTAGTAGCATTAGTTGTAACAACAGCAAAGTAGAAAAGATATATATTTGACAGAGGCAGTAGAACGCGACATTATGTAAATAATGACAATGTCGATATGTAAAAGAAATGAAAATACAGAAAGAAAGAAAGAAATTTACAATACAAAACGCACTATGTAATGTGGGGTCTTATACAAGTGCAAATTCCACATGCTTCTACTCCTGCAGTTTACCAAGAAAGGTATTCAATCTGCATGTTCATATCGTGCATGTAAATCTGCCTCTCCACCCACGTGTCATTGTAGAAGTATGATTATTATGCTTCTTGATTCTCTGGGGAAAAGGGGGGGGGGAGGGAAGGGGAGGAGGGCAAGAAGTGAGAAAGGAGAGAGTAAGGAAGTAAAAGGGAGAAACGAAGGGGGAAAGCGCCTCTGTGGCAAGGAGTGGACTTAAGCAGAAAGAAGGGGAAAGTGGGGAGAGGTAACGTAACAGGCGATGTAGGAATAGAAAAACGGTTGCGTGGGATAGAAAAATGACGAAAAAAGGATGAGAGAGAGAGAGAGAGAGAGAGAGAGAGAGAGAGAGAGAGAGAGAGAGAGAGAGAGAGAGAGAGAGAGAGAGAGAGAGAGAGAGAGAGAGAGAGAGAGAGAGAGAGAGAGAGAGAGAGAGAGAGAGAGAGAGAGAGGAAGTGGAGGAGGTCAAGAGGTGAGTTGCCATGCGTTCAGGATGGAGAGAGCAGAGAGAAGGAGGAAGAAAAGTGAGAAGAAACGAAACGGAAAGGTGAGAAGTATGGAGAAGGAGGAGGAGGAGGAGGAGGAGGAGTAGCAGCAACAGAGGGAAGAGGGAGAGGAGGAGGAGGAGTTCGAGAGGTTGGGTGGGCGGTGGAGGACAAATAGGAATCGTAATAGTACTGTGGGTGGCTTTGGAGGACTCGCTTAGGAGTATCACAGCGGCCTGGTGAAGGGCCGCCGCCGTGCTGACAGTCCCCCGAAGAGCGGCGTGAAGGGCGGCTCTGGGGGCTGTCGCGCATAAACAAGGACTTCGTTGATGTGCAGAAAAATAGGGAAGAGAGTGTATGTGTTTTCCCTTGATGCTTTCTTCTGTTTATATCTTTCGTAACTGAAATTGTGCAGTTACTAGCACTGAAATTACTTTAAAAGGGGAAACAATACGTGCGTTTTTCCTTTTATGCTTCCTTTTATTTATATATTCCTTAAATGTAGTTGTGAAATTATTAACATTGAAATTACAAACTTAGGAAACGAACTCCTTACTATTTTTTCCTTTATAATTAGGTAGGAAAATAACCAACAATAACTTCAACTTTCAACTATAATTTCGTAGGGTAGTTTTCCTTTTTTTCATAACGATCGTACCTTGGTCCATGAAACTTTCTCGGTCATGTAAATTATTGATAGGAGAAAAACATGATAGATACTGGCTAACTGGCTATTATTCTTTATGACATAAGTGAAGAAACCACCTCGGAGTCATATCAGTTGTCCATGTATAGTTCAATCAGGCAGAACAATCGGAGGAGGTAGAGTAAGGCAAATCTGCTGGAATGGTATGGGTAAAGCCGCTGATCCATCCCTCGCATGAAAAGTGTTGCCATTAAATCGTAACTCGACGGAAAAAAAAAAATCTTCCTCGAAGCGTTTTATTCCCTAGCTGGTGTTAAAAGTGGAGCGCGTGTGATGGCTGGCCACTGAGTACGAGGCAAAGATTCCACTCTTCCGCCCTGACCAAATATGCATCTAACCAGACCTGAATGGAACGTTTGCTTAAGGTCTTCAATAGAGGCCGATATATGTATATTTTCCTATAATGCAAATCTTCCTTGCTTCGAAAAAATATTTAAATTAATATTCAGTTTCTTTTTTTTCATATTGTTATCGACTTTGACCAATTTCATGTTTAAATATAACCATGTAAATATATTCCTTGTTTATTCTACGTTTTACGTAATTGTTGGAATTCAAAGGAAAAAGCATATGACGGTATTAGTTGAATTCAGAAGAAAATAATATTAATCGATAGAAAAATGTATTCCCACCCAGCTTGAAAATTTCCACTAACATGATATTACACCAAATGTCATTGTATTAGATCGAACATCAAATAAATATAGACCAGACCTGTCACATAATTTCCATCACTATAGGATGACCATGAGGAAGACTTAACGCTTTGTAAACCAGAGCCATCTCGTACCACACCCATTGCCACTCTTCAGAACCCTAAACCAGATACACCACTTCTGACGACCTCTGACCACCAACACCACTATGTCAATCTGATGAACTCTGGATGATGTGAGGAATCAGACTTCATTTCAAACACACCAATTCTAATGGATTCGTTGAGTCCTCGATAACACATGCTACTGATATCGCTGAGAGAGAGAGAGAGAGAGAGAGAGAGAGAGAGAGAGAGAGAGAGAGAGAGAGAGAGAGAGAGAGAGAGAGAGAGAGAGAGAGAGAGAGAGAGAGAGAGAGAGAGAGAGAGAGAGAGAGAGAGAGAGAGAGAGAGAGAGAGAGAGAGAGAGAGAGAGAGAGAGAGAGAGAGACTTTATAATTTAAATTTATGTTGACACTTCAAGCTACGAAGACTAGGAAGAAGTTGTCGAAAAGTAAGACGAATAATTATGACATGAGATTAACGATAAGAAGAGGGCAAACAAAGGTGGGAAGAAGAAGAAGAAGAAGAAGAAGAAGAAGAAGAAGAACAAGAAGAACAAGAATATGCAGAGCAGGAACAAGAACAAAAGAACAAGAAGAGCAAAAAAGAAAAAAAATATTGAGAAAAATGACTTCTTGATGAACAAAATATAGGAAAAGAAAACCAAAAGAGGAGAAGGAAAAAAAAAACGAAGTAAGAGAAGAAAGACGAAGCATAACACGATGAAGAAGAGATTAATGGAAAACAACGGACAACAAAGAGAATATATAAACAACAGCAAACACGAGGGTCGGATGAGCTAATTCGGCGCATGAAAATGTAATGAGCGGCGAGACGCGGACATGAAAGAATGTATCGAGGCGGCACCCAGATGGAGGAGGAGAGGAAAAAAATGAATGAATGAATGAATGTAAGTAGAGTTAGTGATTCCTCTGATCTTCTCTGATCTTTCGAGTAGAGATGGAATCGGATAAGGTGGATGATGTTGTTGTTGCTGTTCCTTAAATTTTGTCTGTGTTTTTCTATTATTTTGCCTCTCTACACACACACACACACACACACACACACACACACACACACACACATACACAATGCTAATAATATAAGCTTCATTAATAATAACCGGAATGAAGGGTAAAAGAATATTAAGGATAATTGAAGAAAAATGTAAGCAGGGATTATATTAACAAAGGATCCACTCAAAGAAATCGATAAAATGCAATGAAAATTTTCGCAGATTCTAATATCACCTTAATGCTTGTGTTCTTCATTATCAAGATAGATATTTTTAAATCTCCTAATGACATTATCCACAATTATAAACTCTTAATTGAGTATATATGTGCATTTTATTTGTTACTGAAAGAGATAAAGACAAAAGAGGAGCAAAGAATAAGCAAATAAGCCATTAGCAAAATCAAAACGGTCCAGTTCCTTCTCTGTGCTTCCACTCGTCGGTCTTCAGTTTACTGTTTCACTTTACAGCACTTCCTCCATCCCTCATCTCGTCCTGCCTCTCCGCCTGACATTTTTCCTCGCCCTTTTCCTCCCGTCTTTCTAAAATAACATGTCATCTTTTTTATTAACTATTTTCATCCTTTCACATTCCTCCTCCTCCTCCTGCTCTGCCTCCGCCTCCTCCTGCTCTGCCTCCGCCTCCTCCTCCCCGCCTAAACTGTTCAATTTTCCTCCATCTTCGATACACAACAGTTATCCTATTTCCACCCTTCCTCGCTCGTTCCTTCCATTTTCTTTACACTTAAATGATGCATGCTGGTGCTGCCTGCCTGCATGCTCGCCTGCTTGCCTACCTTCTACCTATTTGCTGGCCTACCTCCCTGCCGGTCTTCCTGACCTACTCTTTATTTGCCCACATACCTGTCTGCTTACTTATTTACCTACCTACAAACTTACCTGTTTACTTGTCTCTCTACAGAAAACTCATCTATACTTCCTTACTAATGAGACTTTCTATACAACAAAGTGAGGTAATTCTTTGTTGATTTGTACCATAAGGGGCTTCATCCATTCCTCCTCCTCCTCCTCTTCTCTTCCTTTCTCTCCCTCTCCTTCCTTCCTTACACTTCAATTTTAACCTCCGCTAAACCTCCCTTCGTCTTCCTCCTCCTCCTACCTGCATGCCTACTGAAGGAGAAATGGAGAATAAGAGGTAATGGAAAGGAGGAGGACGAGAAGGAGAACATAGAAGAGAGATCGAATATTTGGAGACACAAAAGAACTATTAAAACGAAAAAAAGCTACAATATGAGTGTGTTGCGGAGGTTACCTTAAGAACGAAGAACATGATTAGTAAGAGGTGCAAGAGGAGGAGGGAACGAGTGTTGGTAGAGAAAAAAGGAGGAATATTAGGATCAGGGAGAGTGAGAGTGACGTTAAAGAATGGCCTCGAGGTAAGAGTAATAGGAGTAGTAATAGTTATGTTGTTGTTGTCGAAGTGAGAGTAGTCGTAGCAGGAGTCGCAGAAGTAATAGTAGTAGTAGTAGTAGTAGTAGTAGTAGTAGTAGTAGTGACAGTTTTGTTGTTATTGTTGTTGTCGAAGTGAGTAGAGTTAGCAGTAGTTTTGTTGTTGTTGTTGTTGTTGTTGTTGTTGTTGTTGTTGTTGTTGTTGTTGTTGTTGTTGTTGTTGTTGTTTTTAGTGACCCTCTCTTTGGCATACCTCCTCGTCCCAATAAACTTTACTTGACGCGCCTCCAACTTTCCGTCACTGAGCCTCCCTCGCGGCCGCCTCCCCCTCCTCCTCCTCCTCCTCTCCCTCCTCTCCCTCCTCATCCAGGGATTAAGCTGACTAAGTTAGGGTGACGTCACCGCTTCGGGCAACTCACACTGACACACTCGCCCCTTGAGACGCCGCCGTGTATGCACTATGCAGCGTGCGTCTCGCGGGAGGGCGGCGCCTTAATGTATGTGACAGACCGGCGGGGAGGGAGTGGATTGGGCGCCTCTTTACGTGTTTCCTTTCCTCGGGCGTCGGTTCAGCTTGGGTCTTACCTCGTGAGTGTCATGTTGAGTTTCCTTCGATCCTCCCCGGCTCATTTTGCTGTTTGGTTTTTTTTTTCGATTATTGTTTTATTTTTTATCTGTTTGGTAATTTTATATTTTTTCATTCGCTATATTTATTTCATTTTCTTATATTATTACCACTTCGTTATATTCATTTCTTTAGTTTTTCACTTTCTAGATTTTCGCATGTGTTTTCTTTTGTTTTACTTTTCGTGAATCGGTCTTCCTAAAAAAAAAAAAATCTTACCTATTATCATGTTATATTTAGAGGCTCCCGGAACTGTTTTCGCATTTATGTACTAGCATCAAATTCTGCTATTTTTGGCACTTTCCTTTTATTTTACCTTAGGAAATTTATGTGAGGGAGAGAAATGAGGAGTATCCAGCTTCTTTTTATGTGACCGATTGTATTCTGGAAGGACTAATGTTTACTTGACATCCTTAGATACAGGAATTAGTAGTGATGTTAGTAAATTTGCAGATGATACCAAGATCGGAAGAGTAATTGAGTCGGATCAGGACGCTAGTATTCTCCAGGTTGAACTCAACAGATTGTATGACTGGGCGGATAAATGGCAGATGGAGTTCAATGTAGGGAAGTGCAGTATTCTGAGTGTAGGTAGGAACAACCCCTCACATAACTATTGCTTAAATGACACTCTCATAAGCAGGTCTGGGTGTGAGAGGGATTTAGGGGTCTTAGTGAGCTCTGATCTCCGTACAAGGGCACAATGCATTCAAGCTAGAAATCGAGCAAATAGGGTACTGGGATTTATTTCAAGGAGCGTAAGCAACAGAAGCCCCGAAGTCTTCCTCAAACTATATTTAGCATTAGTTAGACCTCATCTTGACTATGCGGTTCAGTTCTGGTCACCTTACTATAGAATGGATATCAAAATGTTAGAATCGGTGCAGAGGAGGATGACTAAGATGATTCAGGGGTTGAGAAACTTGCCATACGAGGAAAGACTCAAACAGTTAAACTTGAATTATCTAGAAAGGCGTAGGGTGCGTGGAGACATGATCGAGGTTTATAAATGGATGAAGAGCTCTATTAAGGGAGACATTCATAAGGTTTTGTTGGTAAGAGAACCGGGTAGGACACGAAGTAGTGGGTTTAAACTGGATAAATTCAGATTCAATAGGGACGCAGGCAAAAATTGGTTTACAAACAGGGTGGTGGATGAGTGGAATAGGTTTAGCAGTCACGTGGTGAGTGCCAATACAATTGTCACATTAAAAAATGGACTAGATAAATTCATGGACAGCGATATTAGGTGGGGTTAGATACACGGGAGCTTAGGGTCAAAGGAGCTGCCTCGTACAGGCCTACCGGCCTCTTGCAGACTCCTGCGTTCTTATGTTCTTATGTTCTTACTTCAACGAAGTCTGATAATGAAATAATGTGTCATGTTTCCGTAGGTTTTATTTTCTTGAGCCGTCAAATTATATCAGGAAGTCATCTGGAGCAGCTCGAGTAAGTTTCCTGAGCTTAACTTTGTCGCGCCACGACCCTGTGCAGCTCATCTTCTAACACTCCCACATCCCTGATCCTAACATTCCTCCTTGTCTCTCTACCAACACTCGTTTCCTCCTCCTCTTGCACCTTTTACTAATCATGTTCTTCGTCCGTAAGGTAACCTCCGCAACACACTCATATTGTAGCTTTTCTTCGTTTCAGTAGTTCTTTTCTGTCTCTAAATATTCGATCTCTCTTCTATGTTCTCCTTCTCGTACGTGGTGATGTGTTCCCATTAAGACAGAAAAAAAACTTGATGTCCTAGTATTGATACACTGATGACAAACACGACCTAATGAGTTTTCTACATAATTTTATCACTAGAATTTTTTTAACTTTTCAGTGACATTTTTTTTACAAAGGCAGCAGCTAATGGGCGAAACAAGAGAGAAAAAGGCTCACATAACGAGTAAAAGGGACTGGGCACGAATTTCCTTCAGCTCTTTATTGTCCCTTTCTGTTCTATTGTTTCCGTCAGTTTATTACCATTAAAGGTAAGAATGGATGTGGTTTGCTTGCAACCTCACCAAAATAGTATCAAGACCTCTTAAATTGATTCCGACACTTTTATATTAGATTTTCATGTCAATACTATAGCGGGCGTTTTAGTCTTTATAACTTGTCTTCGATATGCCGCCCTTACTGTATTAAAAAGACAGGCCACTAAAACGCTCACCTCTCTCTCTCTCTCTCTCTCTCTCTCTCTCTCTCTCTCTCTCTCTCATACACACACACACACCTCCAACAGCCTCTTCATTTCACTTTGTAACAACCTTCTCGCACTCCCGCACTCTCCATCGGCATCATCATTCACTCCGCCACACCTGACGTGCCATGCAAAGGCTTATCGGCCTTTCGGTTATGCCGCGGCCCTAAGATGTGGAAATCCTCGGACAGCACAGCCGCATCACTTATCCCTTAACACCTTCCACCACAACTGCCGCTACAACAATCTTCTCCATATGTAAAGCCACCGCCACCGCCTCCTCCGCCACCTTGCCTTTGTCTATGTAAACCTGCAATCGACGCCACTGTGTACAGGCTGACTGGCTTCCTGCAGCCTCCTCATGGCTCAGTTCAGGGGTCGGCAACCTGAGGCTCTTTCATGACAGTTGTGCGGCTTCAGAATCTTCATATATTACCAACCTCTTCAAAATGAGAGCATTATAAAGCATAACTGTATTCCATGCAAAACCTGGTTATTTTGTTTAACTTTTGAACCATCGTGAGGCTTCTAAGAGGTAAAACCAAATATTTTAATTTATTTTAATCTAAAAGCATTCTCTATTTCTCAGGTATATTTGCTTTTTCGAGGACAAACTCGTGTACGGCAGCTCGGTAAGAGGTATATTTTTTTTTCTGTGAAGCGTAAAAAATGGCTCCTCAAACATTATGGGTTGCCTAGCACTGGCTTAGTTTATCTTAGTGTGCCTCACAAAAGCTTCCACTTACCCACACTGGCTTCCACGGACTTCTTATAAACACCTGTGTACCCTTGTGTGTCCTTGTGTCTCCACTGTCCCTTAGCGACCCTTCCAAAGCTAATCCCACCAAGCTCTCTACCGCCGCCAACACCCTTGATAGACATCTATGTACCCTCGACCCTTGTCTTCTGCTCCACAACCAGCCTTCAACACTCACGATAATACAACATTCCCGTATTGGCCGTATCGGTTCTTCCCACGCTATGCTCCTAGACCCAGACATTGCGGTCAAAACTCATGTCAACATTTAGTCCCATTTTATCTCCCTGCCGCAACCCCACGCACATCCAATACTTTCACTGTCTCCAAATGCCCCTTCCTACGCCAAGTTACCATCCGCCGCTACTTCGCCTCAAACCAGCGCCAAACCTAATATATCTTAGTCCTATGCTCGAGTCCCGTTGCCACATACAAACACCGAACCACAAACCCTTCAAACGTTTCCATGGTGGCATATTGGATAGCTTTTGCATCAGTAAGTTGTCTGATTCACACACTACACACAGAATCATAAAATCACGTATAAAACTTTACTTGCTTCTTTCTGGCTTACGGCAACTAACCCTGGTGTCAAGTTCTACATTATATAGTCTGACTTTCGCTCCCTGCCGACACCCTAACCACCTTTCCTCAAATATTTCAAACACTTTAGGAGCAGCAAGTAGCGGGCTTTTTTTATTATTGTTTCCTTTTTTGTGCCCTTGAGCTGTCTCCTTCGTTGTAAAAAGAAAAAAATGTCCTTCCTTACGCTAATCTCCTACACTCCGCAATCACAGCCCAAGCCAGTGCCAACCCTGATCCCCGTTTTCGCTCCCCAGGTGCCGCATAGTGCCTTGTTTACTTTCTCCGTTTTCGCTCCCCGCCCACGCATCCAGCCGGCCAACCTTCACCCGCCTGTCTCTTCGCCTCAAACCTCTGCTGAGCGGAGGAGCCGACAAACAGCAAGGAAGGGACCGGGAAAAAGAGTGAGAAAGAGGGTGCGTGAAGAAATCAGGAAAAAACATGAAGAAAAGAGATAATTGATGGTGATAACAGGAGATGGAGAGAAGGAATAAGGAGTAAACTGATGAAGAAAACGACAGTCGAAAGAAAAATGATACGAGGAGTGAAGGGAGAAACAAGCTTGACTTAGGAGTACCAAACACAACTTATGTGTAGAAGATAAAAGTTAATACTACATTTTTGACTAGAAAGTTAAACAGCTTTTGAATAGATAAATTCCAACACCATAACTACTGCTGTAACTACTACTTTCTTCTTCAACTACTACTACTACTACTATTACTACTGCTACTACTACTACTCTTACTACAACTACGACTACTACTACTATTGCTGCTACCACAACTATTACCACTAACAATACTACTACTATTGAAACTCCAACAACTAGTAGCTGCAGCAACCCTTATGAGACTTAATAAAAAAAATCATGGTATAAAAAAATAATAACAACTACCCTTCTGGTCGCCATAAGAAGCTTCGAGGAAAACCCTTCGATGAAAAAAGGAGTAAACAAGATCATTAATAACAATCTTTCGTAATAAAGTTAATATGATTTAATAATTTGAGAGAGAGAGAGAGAGAGAGAGAGAGAGAGAGAGAGAGAGAGAGAGAGAGAGAGAGAGAGAGAGAGAGAGAGAGAAAACAGGTGTAATGGAGGGAAGGGAAGAAAAGCAGGAGGGGTAGGGTAGGAGGATGGAAATGGAACGGGGTGGAGGGGGAGGGAAGAGATTCGAGACTTCCGAGGGAGTGTAGTAGAAGGTAGAGAGAGAGAAGGAAAGGAGGAGGGGGAGGAAAAGGAAAACCCAATAAATATTTATCAACAGAAGAACTTATATACGTCTCTCTCTCTCTCTCTCTCTCTCTCTCTCTCTCTCTCTCTCTCTCTCTCTCTCTCTCTCTCTCTCTCTCTCTCTCTCTCTCTCTCTCTCTCTCTCTCGTATCAATTACCTTCTCATTTTTTTAGTTATGCAGTCTCGCCCTGGCCTTTGACTTCTTATTCATGTCGTTCACTTAATGTTTACTCAATGCCGAAGGGTGTTACAATATTCAGGGGAGAGGAAGAGAAGGGAGGAAAGGAAAGAACAAGGAAGGAGAGAAGACAGGAGGGACGGAATGGAAAGAGGAGGGACGGAAAGGAAAGAGGAGAGGCGGAAAGGAAAGAGGAGGGGGGGAAAGGAAAGAGAAGGGGCGGAAAGAAAAGAGGAGGGACGGCAGGAAGGAAAGAGGAGTAGGCTTGAAGAAAAGATCACAATAACATAATAAAAGAATGAAGTGTTTGTAGATAAAAAAAAAAACAGCAAAGGAGGAACTTATGAGGAACTAGACGCATAGCACTCGGAGTGCACACCTCCGCCAAAGATCGTCCTGAAAATTGGTATGGGCATCATCTGTGATCCTATGCATCAAATGGAGGCATTTGTTTCGAAATTTGATGAAGTTCTATTTTTTTCATATTTGATCTTGGGCGAACTTTTCAAGGTCAAGGTCAAAGGTCAAGGTCAAGGCCATGCAAGGTGCGTCTTTCCATGAGCTAAAATATGAAACAAGTCTGAAGTCTCTACGATGAAGAGAACCGAAGTTATGGCCAATCCGACGTTTTGTGCGACCATGACCTTTAACATAAAAAAAATTAATGGGTCCTATTCTGGATGGACACGCATCATATGGAAGCATTTGTTTCGAAATTTGATGAAATTCTTTCTTTTATTTTTTTTGGGAAACTTTTACCTTGGGCGAGCTTTTCAAGGTCAAGGTCAAAGGTCAAGGTCAAGGCCATGTAAGGCGCGTCTTTCCTTGAGCTAAAATATGAGCCAAGTTTGAAGTCTACGATGACGAGAACCGAAGTTATGGCCACTCTGACGTTTTGTGCGACCTTGACCTTGACCTTTGACCTTTGACATCAAATATTCAATGGGTTATATTCTGGATGGACACAAAACTTCCCTGAAAAATTGGTTGAGATATCCGCAAAATTGTGCACAGAAGACTGTACACGAACAAACAAACAAATAAATAAACATACTGACCGGACCGAAAATATAACCTCCTCTAACTTCGTTGGCGAAGATAACAAAGAAGAAATGAAAAACGTGAATGAGTAGAGAATTAATAAATAATCTGATTCATAATTATAATATTATAGAGCAGCAGAAAAGGAGTGGATAGGAATACTGTTGGTGTATGAAAAAGAAGGAATAAAAAAATACAACGGAGAATTATCTATCACAAAATACGTGGAGAGAAGGACGCCAAAAAAAAAAATAGTGAAAAAGGGGTCGAGAATGATGATTTTTTAACGCAAGAAAGGAGAAGCAGCAGGAAGAGGAGGAAGAAAATAACATTTTTGAAACGAAGGAAAAATTGAAAGGAAAGAAGGATGATGAAGGGCAGGCCAACTAGGAGGGTGCAAAGAAGGGAGGAAGGGATGCAAGACAGGAAAGAAAAGGAAGACGTGAGGGAGGTAAATGAAGGTGTGTGTGTGTGTGTGTGTGTGTGTGTGTGTGTGTGTGTGTGTGTGTGTGTGTGTTGAATGAGTAAGGCTTCCTTGCTTTCATCTTGAGAGAGAGAGAGAGAGAGAGAGAGAGAGAGAGAGAGAGAGAGAGAGAGAGAGAGAGAGAGAGAGAGAGAGAGAGAGAGAGAGAGAGAGAGAGAGAGAGAGAGAGAGAGAGATAGAGAGAGAGAGAGAGAGAGAGAGAGAGAGAGAGAGAGAGAGAGAGAGAGAGAGAGAGAGAGAGAGAGAGAGAGAGAGAGAGAGAGAGAGAGAGAGAGAGAGAGAGAGAGAGAGAGAGAGAGAGAGAGAGAGAGAGAGAGAGAGAGAGAGAGAGAGAGAGAGAGAGAGAGAGAGAGAGAGAGAGAGAGAGAGAGAGAGAGAGAGAGAGAGAGAGAGAGAGAGAGAGAGAGAGAGAGAGAGAGAGAGAGAGAGAGAGAGAGAGAGAGAGAGAGAGAGAGAGAGAGAGAGAGAGAGAGCTGCTGACCCGAGGAAAGGAGACGACGGGCGTAAGGAAAAGGGAGAATTGAGGGTGGCCCCGTAAGACGACCTTCCTCCCACTCCTCCTTCTGCTCCTCCTCTTTCACCTTTTCTTCCACTTCCTTAAAACAACCTTAAATCAGGATATAACGGTCCATCGATTAAAACGAGACGATGTAGGCAATGTCATATTTTTTTCTTTTTAAAAACCGAGTCATCTGCCTTTGGAACAGCCTTCCTGCAATATTGGTTAGCGCAAAATTTACAAATTTATAGGTTTGACAGTTACTTTTTTTACATTTTCTTTATGACGCCGTTAGGCTTTTTTTATGGGGACTGGTGGTCGACCCCAGCCCCCATAGGAGCAGGCAAGTGTTTATAGTGGTGCCATCTTGCTTGTATCAGTGGTGCACTGAACGTTCGCACACGTCCCTGCATCAAGTAACCCAATTTGTTCTGCAGGTCAGTTGCATGTTTGACGAACTGGTCAGATCACTAAGGTTGGCATTCTCGTTATAAGTCAAGAAGCCTCCTGCTGCATGTCTCTCTATGTTTCAATGTTTACCTCAACTTCTAAATTACCTTACCCGTTTCCTCTCTTTTCAGTTTTTTCCATCTGTGTTTATTTTCCTTCTCTAAATTTTCTTTTCCATTTTCTTAGTTTATAACTTTTGTTTCTCAGATTTAATTTTTGCAGTTTTTCCCAAACCTTTATTATTATTGGAATCATTATTATTATTATTATTATTATTATTATTATTATTATTATTATTATTATTATTATTATTATTATTATTATTATTATTATTATTATTATTATTATTATTATTTTTATTGCTTTTTATTAGTATCATTGTTATCATTATTAATATTATCATTAATATAATTATCATCATCAGTATCATTACTGCAGCAGCAGCAGCAGCAGCAGCAGCAGGAGGTAGGTGTGGTGGTAATTGAGGTACCATTGGTGGTGTGTGTGTGGGTGGGTGGGTGGGTGTATGTGGGGGGGGGGGGGTACACGAGGCACATTTTGTATACACTGATGAAGGGTAGGAGTACACCGAAGACACTCTGTTTTGTCAATTTCCAAGCGATAGTAAATGCGGGGTGGCGGAGTAACGAGATTATTGAGAAAAAATTTAGCTTTGTGAATTTGAGATTAAATAAACTCGAAACCCAATTACATGAAAAATTACGGGTTGTCATTAAGAAAAGCTTGAGTCGAGGTCAGAAAAAGTACAAAACGAATAAAAAAAAAATGTGCGCATGCTGACTTATTGCATGAAAAGAAAAAAAAATGTTTACAAAAAGATATTTTCATATAAGAATACTGCAAATGTTTGACATTAAAGATCTTTCCTTTTTTTCTATATATTTTTTTCTTCATGTGGCGGAGCAGAAAACTCAAATATAATTGTTAAGCTGTCGACGAATTCAAAATCTTCTAATGATAACTTTTTGTTTATTTATCAAGTTTCAAACATCGGCAAACTCTACATAAAAGGCTATTTCAGGTCGACACTAGACACTCGCGCCACAATGTAACACCGCCTTATTTACCACCACCTTTTAAACGCTCGTCAAGTGCCCTCCACGCTAATTGGTCTCGACTGGGATTATCAAATAACAAGCACATTTTTTTTATTATCAAATAACAAGCACATTTATCGTTAACTATAAAGAGGTGTGGGATGAGAAATTGGATCCGAAAAAAATATACATTGAACTGTGATTTAAAAATAAAGTAAAGTTTTTGCACACACACACACACACACACACACACACACACACACACACACACACACACACACACACACACACACACACACACACACACACACACACACACACCTTAATAACACTATTTATAAAACAACTTGTCTCCCCAGTATCATTAATTACCTTGCTCACTCATCAACCCATCAACACCACACCCTACCTTCTTCTCTTTTGCACTTCCTGGCGCAGAAATACCAATCTACAAACACACAAAACCATCACCGCCGAGACGCAGTAAATATTAATGTTAAGTATATGTATGCAAAAGATAACTCTATGAATACCATTAATTAAGCTCATCTCCCTGCCATTAATTAGCGCTTGAAAGCAACTTTACGCCCCGCGTTCACATCAAACGACTTCATTGCACGGGTATGACAATTTTTATATATTTTTTTTGTTTCGTAGCAACCTTTCGTGATTAATCATAGAAGGAGGAGAATGGGTAAGTAGAGGAGGAGGAGGAGAGGCAGAAGGCAAAGGATTAAAAGATGGTGGAGGAAGAGGAGGAAGAGGAGAAGGAGAACGACGAAGAAAACATGGAAAACTTGGAAAACATGAAAAGACGGACAACAGCAAGACTGCTGACTCATTACGAGGCTCACCGCTCAAGTAATTTAATCTACTCGACGGTCATTTCAGTGCCTGAACGGCAGATCAAAGCACTTGAATACGTCCGTTCACTTCACTCCTGACGCAGCAAGGTAA
>NC_066522.1:9951113-9964473 GCF_024679095.1 Eriocheir sinensis
ATGTTGCTTTTACCTTTATCATTTTGTGCGCGTTCCAGTTTGCGTTTTTTTTTTTTTTGGTATTGTTTGTGTGAATTGTTAGTTTATCATTTTCACTGCTTCTGTTCTTTATTATTCATTTCTTTTAGCTCTGTCATTCCTTAAAACTGATGAACTTTAGTGTTCTTGTTTCATATTCAGTCAACCTTTTAAAATACAGCGCTACTTTTTTTTGTTTGCTTTTCGTAGTTTACTGAATTTTGACTTTTAGATATACAACGAAAATGTTAATTGCATGATAGTTAACTTTTCTTGGCCAGTGAAAATAAAATCTTGTCGAAACTCAATGTCACACGGATTTTTTTCCACACTTTTCAATAGAAACTCCTTTTTAATTTGTCTCCCTGAAGCGAGGTCTCCTTTTGGATGTTTTTTAATTATGATTACCCAGTGAACTCATTCGCAAGTGTAGCAAAAGTTTTAATCAAATACCTTCATTTATCAGCTTCATATGAATGTTTTGGATGCAATCTACATTTTCATCTTCGTAATACAACCTTTTTTTTAATACTCTTAATTCAGGAAACCACGAATACTCATTATCCTGGAAAATCTCCAGCTGTGGCCTATCTCTTACTACATGCTGAATCTTCCTTACTTATATACTCATACTTTGGTAAACGATGCACACTCAACCTTTAAGAAAACCGTTTATGGCCTGGTCTACGTACCTCCTTTTAAACACGCCGTTCACTTTTATTCTTATAATACCGCAAGCCGCTGTTTAAGTTTAGTTCCCCAGCCTCTCACAGCGCGTGGCGGAGCTTAGGTTTTCACGCCACGTTAATAATATCGTGAAATTAGAAGCTGCGCCGGGCGAGGGGAGCAACGACTTGACTGTGAGGCGCGGGGAGGCTGGGGGCACAGAGGGTGAATGCATGGAAAGAGGTTGACTCACTGACGGACCGACTGACTGACTGGCTAAAAGGCCGATTGAGGGAAGGCTATGTTCTCTGTTGAAAGAAAAGGGCAGGACACGGCTGACGGACCGACTGACTGACTGACATCGACGAGGTGGCTGGCGCTGGGAAGGGTATGTTGTCAGAAGGAGGGAAGAGACAGGACCAACGAATATTGTTGTGGCCTCCTAAAATTGACTGACCGACTGACTAAATGAATAGCTGAATAATATGTGCAGATTGAACAACTGATTGAGGAACTAACTTGCTAGGACTCGCTCAATGACTAAGATATAATTATTGAGGTAAACTCCTTTCTGACAAAAAAAAAAGAAGTAGATCATTATTATAATAACATTTAAAATATAGACAAGGCAGTAGTCAGAAGGCTCATGCAGAAGGGGGGGGACAGCATGCGGGCGAAAAGGTGAGACAGACTGGGAAGGAGCTGAAGTAAAGAGGCTCAAGGAAGGCCAACCACCATATGGGGTGATGAATTTAAGCAGTTTACGGAACGTTTGCATCGAGACTGGAAGAGGATGGAAAGGTTTGGGAGAGGCCTTTTACGTACAGTGGAAGAGTACAAACTACTGTTGCTGTTGCTGATGATGACGATGATGATGAGTGACCATCTGTCTAGCGGTCATTTTAGGAAGTTGAAGGACACAGGTTCGTCAGGTCATTGCGTTCCAATACCAGAATATGTATGTATGTATGTAAGTATGAATGTATGTATTTCTGTATGTATGCATGTATGTATGCATCTATGAATGAATGTATTTGCGTTTTTTAACTTAATTGTATTTTCTTCCCTCATATGCTCATATGTTTACATATTACGTGCCTCGAAAATGCTTACTCAAAACACGAGATAAAAGAATGCAAATGAAAGGAAGGGAGTAGGAGGGATGAGAGCCGGAAGTGATGGAGGGTGAGAGGAAGAGAGGATTGAGAGGAAGAAAAATCATACCTCCTCCTCCTCTTCTTTCCCCTCCTTCCTCTTCTCCTCTTTTTCCTCCTCCTTGTCCTCCTCCTCCTAATCATCCTCATGGTAAGGCCTCTCCTGGAATACGCCGTACAGTTCTGGTCCCTAATTACAAAGACATTGAATTACTCTAGAGAGCACAGCGACGGACTACAAAAACGATACCATCATTGAGGACGGAACCTTATGAAGAAGGACTCAAGTGACTCAAGTTCTTCACGTTAGAAAAGGGACGATTGCGGGGAGATATGATGCAAGTCTTCGAGTACCTGAATAAGTTTAGCTAAGTCAATCACTCCAAACTCTTCACACATCAAACTAACCCGCGAACAAGAAACAACGGTAAAACAATTTAAGCAAAACAATGCAGTACACATATCGGCAGTCAATTCTCAAACAGCGTCAACCGCCACTTGAACAGCCTTCCCGCAGGAGTGGTTAGTGCATGCGCACGATCAAATCCTTTTAGAATCGCATTGATCGTCATTTTGCTGCGTCAGGAGTGAACTGAACATATCCGCGAGTAGGTACAGAAGTGCTTTAAACCTTTCCGCAGGTCATTCTCGTGGGTGACGGATTGATTAAATCACCAAGATCAGGCAGCCTTGCAATAAGCCTATAGGCTTTCTGTTGCCTATTTGTACATGTTTCCATGTTTTAATGTTGCCTACTCCTCTTCGTCTTCCCCCTCTTCCTTCATCTGTTCCTACCACCTTCTTTCCTCTCTACGCGCCTCACTTTCATCTTCTTTACTTCATTAGAAAGAATTTTGTATATACATTCCTCCTCCTCCTCCTCCGCCTACTCCTCCTCCTCATCCTCCGCCTACTCCTCCTCCTCCTCCTCCTCCTCCTCCTGCTTCTCCTCCTCCTCCCCTATCCCTTGGCTCTCTTCTAGCCAGGGCGCCGCGGGGAGCAATATAAAGTCTTGTTTCTTGTGTTCTCTCCGTAATCCCGCAGCCGCAGAGGGGTGACTCAGGCGAGACAAAGAGACGGATGACTGTCGCCGTGTGTGTGTGTGTGTGTGTGTGTGTGTGTGTGTGTGTGTGTGTGTGTGTGCGCGCACGCGCGTGATGGGGAAAGAGTTGTATCTAAATAAGTGCCACTTCTTGATTTTCTCTCTCTCTCTCGTTTTGTCATGTATCCATATTATTGATCGGCAAATTTAAGATCCGTAGAAGAGTGGGAGGAGGAGGAGGAGGAGGAGGAGGAGCCGGAAGCAAGATAAAGAAATCCCGGAAGAGGGGAAGGAGGAGGAAGCCAGGACAGAAGGGCAACTGAGGGGAAAAAATGGAGGAAAGAAGAAAAAAAATATGCGGAAAGGGGAATAGGAATGAAAAAGAGAAAGACGGAAATATGGAGAGAGAGAGAGAGAGAGAGAGAGAGAGAGAGAGAGAGAGAGAGAGAGAGAGAGAGAGAGAGAGAGAGAGAGAGAGAGAGAGAGAGAGAGAGAGAGAGAGAGAGAGAGAGAGAGAGAGAGAGAGAGAGAGAGAGAGAGAGAGAGAGAGAGAGAGAGAGAGAGAGAGAGAGAGAGAGAGAGAGAAATGCCCATCAAGCTTCACTAAACTTTAAAAAAAACGAAATGACACAAACAGTGTTAAAGGAAATTAAGCGAAAGGAGGGAGGATTAGGAGGAGGAGGAGGAGGAGGAGGAGGAGGAAAGAGGAGAAAGAGAGGAGGAAGAGGGGAGAAGAGGCTCGGTAAAGGCTGAAAACAGAGTAATGATGTGATTGTGATGAAGGGAAGTGCAGGGGAGGCAAGAGCAAGGGTGAGCCTGATGAGGGGAGGAGGAGGAGGAGGAGGAGGAGGAGGAGGAGGAGGAGGCGGAGGAGGAGGAGGAGGAGGAGGAGGAAGCGTAGGGAAGAGACGGAAGAGGAAACAATTTAACATGGTTGAGGAAACAAAAAAAAATCATTTAGCTCATAACGAGAGTACATGCTTTGGTGATTCCCTTTATTCTTCACACAGTTGTAAAAGGCAGACACATTAAGGCGGGAATTTTGTTATAATGACGGATGACTCGAATGGATTAAAATAAAATGACAGTATAGTAAACTTCGAAAGATTCTTGTGATAAACCAGTCTATGATCAACATTGTAAGATTGTTCCCTTTACCAACTAACTGTTATATTTTTAAAGGTCTATCCGCGAGGCAACTTCTCATATATACTGGTACATAACACCGCGTTGGATATAATTATCTAAAGTTTCACGTACACTTAAATAATTTGATGTAGGTCAGTTAAACAGGATAGGTTATTTTGAAACCCATGCTGGTGTATATAAAATTAATATCCTTTAGCAACAAACAAAAAAGTGTAGATATTTATTTTCTTACAAATCATCTCCCCTTCCGAAGTCAAGGTTACGATTTTTGAGTTGGAGAAGGAAGAGGAGGGAGAGCAAGAAAAGGACGATGCAGGGGGAAAGAGGATAATAAAGATTATGAAATAACTTCTATGTACAGAGAGAGAGAGAGAGAGAGAGAGAGAGAGAGAGAGAGAGAGAGAGAGAGAGAGAGAGAGAGAGAGAGAGAGAGAGAGAGAGAGAGAGAGAGAGAGAGAGAGAGAGAGAGAGAGAGAGAGAGAGAGAGAGAGAGAGAGAGAGAGAGAGAGAGAGAGAGAGAGAGAGAGAGAGAGAGAGAGAGAGAGAGAGAGAGAGAGAGAAAGGGGATGGGAAAGCTTCTTCATATAAACCAAAAATAGAAACTAATAATAATAATAATAATAATAATAATAATAATAATAATAATAATAATAATAATAATAATAATAATAATAATAATAATAATAATAATAATAATAATAATAATAATAATAATAACAATAATAATAAATAATACACCCCGCCACCGAGAGCATCCTGTGAAGAGCTGAGCCTCGGCAAACACAGTTACTTGAGAGGCACTCAAGAGTTCTTGGTATCACATGTATGAAAAGGAAAGGTAAATGAGCAGCGAGGGTGGGAGGAGGAGGAGGAGGTGGAGGAGGAGGTGAAAGATGAAAGATGAAAAAAGCAAAAGTGATGAAACAAAAGGAGAGCGAGAGAGAGAGAGAGAGAGAGAGAGAGAGAGAGAGAGAGAGAGAGAGAGAGAGAGAGAGAGAGAGAGAGAGAGAGAGAGAGAGAGAGAGAGAGAGAGAGAGAGAGAGAGAGAGAGAGAGAGAGAGAGAGAGAGAGAGAGAGAGAGAGAGAGAGAGAGAGAGAGAGAGAGAGAGAGAGAGAGAGAGAGAGAGAGAGAGAGAGAGAGAGACTTGTCCTTCCTCCAGGTGCAAAAGACAGGTGGCCGAGGGTTATTTCGTCGCTACGAGTAGTTCACCAAGAGGAGGAGGAGGAGGAGGAGGAGGAGGAGAAGGAGAAGGAGGAGAAGGAGGAGGAGGAGGAGGAGGAGGAGAAGGAGGAGGAAAAAGATGATGGAGTGCAGGAACAGGAAAAAGAAAAGGTAAAAGAAAAGAAGAGGGAGGAAAGGCAAAATGTAAAGGAGGGAAAAGAGAAAGATAAAAAGATGTATATAAGGAAGAAAAAGTGCAAAGGGAGGCTGAGGAAAAGGAAGAGGAGGAGAAAGACGAAAAGGAGGAGGAGATATATGTGATAGGTGACGAGTTTAGGAGAAGGACGTGAAAGAGAGAGAGAGAGAGAGAGAGAGAGAGAGAGAGAGAGAGAGAGAGAGAGAGAGAGAGAGAGAGAGAGAGAAAACCCTCCCTCCCTCCTTCCTCCTCTCCCTCGTTAGGTCAGGCGGCAGCACATCCAAAGACTCTCTCAAGTGAACCTCTACCCAGGCAGCCTTAGTTGTCTGCCATCCGTTGAGGAGAGGGGACGTGCGCCGCCGCTCCTGGGCTCTCTGTTACTACCACGCGCTACGACCTTGCTCTCGATCGGCCCTAAAAAACATCCTGGGTCGTTTTAGTCGTGCCCTATCGGTGCCAGCGCCAACGACGACACCCTCTCAAACTATTAACCCCTGGAACACGACTTACGCGAAACAATAATGTGATGCTGCGTTTGAAAAGGAGATAACGTATGAAGTAGAGAGAGATAAGGAGAGAGGTGGTGAGAGACAAGGCAAGAGTGAGAGTGAGGGTAAGAGAGTGATGGGCCTAGTTAGCGGGCGAGGGGACGTGAGCGTTGAGGGGAAATACGACTTTTGTGATGGAATAGTGAGTTGACTTTCTTACACGTGCTGCCCTCCTCCTCTCCTCCTCCTCCTCCGCTCACTCCTCCCCTCCTATCTTTCTTCTCCCCCTCCTCTTCCTCCTCCTCCTCCTACCCTTTTTTTCCCTTTCTTTTCTCTTCTTCTCCGAGGCGCGTGTGTGTAGAGGGAAGTGACTGATTACTTAATACCCTCCCAGCCTGACGCACTGACTCACTCACTCGCTCACTTAGCCAATCGTCCACAAGAAACAGCTGTGGTGGTGGAGGAGGACAAGGAAACAGGTGTGAAAGATTGCCACCACCGCCACTTCCACTACTACTGCTGCTACGCTTTCTCTGTTTCCTTCTCCGCCACTTTGCCGTTACTGTTGGTGTTGTTACTATCAATGTGAAGTTCTTAACGTGCCAGAAAACAGGAAAAAAAAGTAATATAAGGAAAACAGACACGGAAACCAGATACTCCAAAAAAAACTGTGCTAGAAAATGTAAGGAAAAAAAAAACATAACACTTCAAGGATTTATAGTGAAAGAAAGGACAGGTTAGACGGCTCATTTCTATCCACCTCAACATCACCTGTGTCACCCGCACCGCCACTACCACCAGCGCCACCACGACACCTGCCCGTAATTAACACAGCAAGCACAGGTGAGTGAGTAACGGGGAACGTGATACTGTTGCTTCTTGCTTCTGATTCTCCTGCTGCTGCCATGAAACCATTTAATACAAACACATGCATTTAAGCGCCGACGTTGTAGTGGAGTAGTTGAACTTAAGGTCATGATTTACTGCTGCACGCGTTAAGCTGATAAAATGACTCCAGATGAAATGATGAGTTAGTTGGTGTTACGAGAGAGTAGGGATATGATTTCAAAGGAGATAAACATTATGAACGAAGTTCATAGCATGCCATACGACTTAAGACAAATGAACAAGAGTGAGTAAATGAGGAAATATGTAAGAAACAAGGGAATATTTGACAGGTAGGAGGGATACATTGCGGGGAAATTCAGTTATTAATAGAGACGCTAGTGACATAATTGAAGGTTTGACGAACGAGAGGAACGGAATGAAACGAGGAGAAAGAGGGGAATGGAGGGAGAGAGGAAATCCGAGCGCATTCAGGCTAGCATCAAGGGGACGAAGGAGTAACAAGACAACACAGTAAGTTAATACAAAGGACATAACGGAGCGCTTGGGTTAATAAATAAGGAGGGTGACGGACAATGAGGAGCAATGGAATGAGGAAGGAAAGGGAAGATGAAGAAATGAATTAGGTTGATGAGGGGACGAATGAGTGACAAACAGCTGATTCATTCTCCTACTCAGTTAAGTTGATTAAAGGTATTTAAGTGAGGTATGGAGCCGAGGGAGTAGATATGAAAGAGGAAGAAAGAAAGACATGAGGAAACGTACGAACAGAGAGGAAGAAAAGCGATACTGACCAACTGTGAAAGGCTATAAGAGGAATACTATGTGAAGGGTAGAAATTGATAGAGAAAGCAGCAAGGGTTAATAAAAATGGGATATAGAGAAGGGTGAGAATGTATGAAGCAGAGAGAGAGAAGGAATGGTATGGATGAAGGAAAGAGAAGAGAGGAAGGGAAGGGCAAGAGGAATGGATGGATGAGGGATAGAGGGAAGATTAGTGATAGATGAAAGGAAAAGAATGCAAGGTAAAAATGAATGGAGGAAGGATGAAGGGGTGGAGAGAGAGAGAGAGAGAGAGAGAGAGAGAGAGAGAGAGAGAGAGAGAGAGAGAGAGAGAGAGAGAGAGAGAGAGAGAGAGAGAGAGAGAGAGAGAGAGAGAGAGGTATGAATGGACGAAGAAGTGGAGAGGGAAGGGTAAGAAAGGATAGAAGAGGGATCGAGGAATGCAGAGTGATAGATGAATGGAAGAAGAGGGAAGGGAAATAATGGATGGAGGAACGATGAAGGGATGTGGAGAGAGAGAAGAGTAAGACTGAACGAAAGGGAGGGAGGATGGGAAGAAGGGCTAGTGATGGATGAAAGGGGTGGAAGGGGAAGGGTAAAAATGGAGGGGGGGAGAACTTTTCATACATGTTAAGAAGAGGATGGACAGATATATGAGGCAAGGGCGATACAAAAAACAAACATTAGAGGTAAAATTCCGTGATGGAGTGTGGCAGGGAAACATGAGGGAAAAGAAAATTAAAGCAACTGTAATAAATGCTGAAAGCGGGGCGGGGAAACAGAGGAAGGGAGGAGGGCGAGGCGGGAAAGAAAACTCGAAGGAAAAAAATACAGCGTGGGAGCGTAAAAGAGGAAAGAGGGGAATGGAGGGGAGGGGAGAGGAAGGGGAAACACTACCAAGGGGAAACACAGCAAGGAATGTTAAAGAACACGATCTTTTTTTTTTGTTTGTCTTAGAAAATAAAATAACTCAAAAGTAAATGTTGGACACGATATTTTTTTGTCTTAGAATATAAAATAGCTCAAAAATACATGTTAAAGAACACGATTTTTTTTTTTTTTTTTTTGTCTTAGTTAAATAGAATACCTCAAAAATATATGTTAAAGAAGATGATTTTTTTTGTCAGAAAATAAAATGGCTAAAAAATATATGACAAAGGACACGATTACTTTTGTCTCAGGAAATAAAGTAAATAAAAAATAAATGTTGAAGGATACGATTTTCTTTTTGTCTTAGAAAACAAAATAACTCAAAAATAAATGTTGAAGGGCACGATTTTTTTTTTTTTAGCGTAGAAAATAAAATAACTAAAAAATATGACTCCAAATTAAAAAGCAAACCGTTTACGAATTCGATAAAAAACTAAAATATACTTAAAGTAAGACTCGAATATAAATCGTCGCCTGCTTGCGAATATAATAACAAAGAAGAACATGAAATGAACCTTAAGTAAAACAAGACTGGAAAATAAAAAGTAACCTGTTAACGATCATAATAACAAAGAAAGACCTACTCAAGAAGACCCAAAGTTGTTATTAATGGCAATATATTTAATGACACGTATCGGAGAGTGATTTAATTAGCTCGCTTTATATGACGTTAATGAGTCACAGGATTGATGAAATAGAATTGACATATTACCGATAGCAGCGACAGTTTAATAAAAGTATCACCAATGATAATAATAATAATAATAATAATAATAATAATAATAATAATACCTGTAATTTGAGTTTAATGACAACCTTTAAGCGATGGAGGTGTGACTCAGCGCACAAAAGACAGATGATGAAATAAACTGTTATCGCAATCAATACCCGTCAGAGAGAGAGAGAGAGAGAGAGAGAGAGAGAGAGAGAGAGAGAGAGAGAGAGAGAGAGACACACACACACACACACACACACACACACACACACACACACACACACACACACACACACACACACACACACACACACACACACACACACACACACACACACACACACATACACACCTCCTCATACCTTGCCGTCCAGGTGTTCACTCTCCGCCTTACCTGACCAAAGAAAAAAATATTAAAACTCGCCACTATTTTTTTTTTTTAGGTATTTAACATATACACAACCTGAGAACAAGTCAATGCTAGCACACATAAACAAAGTCACTAATCTCTCTCTCTCTCTCTCTCTCTCTCTACTTACTCCAAAGACTCCCGACCTCCTTCCTTCCTGACGCCACATCACTCACAAATCACACGCTTCCCTCACACACTCAAAAGGTAAAGCCCGTGAAGTAATGACATAAGCACAGCCGGGCATTAATAAGGGGGATTACATGTGCCTTTCCCTCTTCTAGCCGGCACACGAGTAGGACTGACGTGAAATAGGGTAGACATGTGCAAACTAGGGCGCAGTGTGATTAGGAGTGGCCTGAATGAGAGGGGAGATGAGATGAAGAGGAGGAGGAACAGCAAGGGGATGACATAGCTGATTAAAAATATATGAGTGAAGATTCTATGGATAACAGAAATGAATAGGCGTGACGAGGAGGAGGAAGTAAAAAGGATGATGTGTAGAGAAAAGACACTGTGGTTGATGATTATAATTCTGGAAGGTTATGAAGTACGAGGATGGAAGTTTTTCTAGTAAAATATAAAGGTTGAACAATCATTTCACTCCCCACACTTTCTAACTAAAGAGAAAAAAAGAACAAGAAAAATAGAAAATGAGGGACAAGAAGAAAAATATGAGCATTAAAGAGGAGGAAAAGAGTAAAATGACGAGGAGAAGAAGAAAAATCTAAAAAAAAAAAGAAATGAAAAGCGAAATAACAGGACATATTTACAACAGAAGAAGGGTAGATACGTGATACTAGGAAAATATTAGGCTAAAGAGAGATAAAAAAGAGGATGACAGAAAAGGGGAAGAAGGGAATGGAGGAACAGGAGAGAAAGGAAGAGACGGATGGAGGATAAAAAATGAAAAATGTGACGGGAGATTTATATAGAGAGAGAGAGAGAGAGAGAGAGAGAGAGAGAGAGAGAGAGAGAGAGAGAGAGAGAGAGAGAGAGAGAGAGAGAGAGAGAGAGAGAGAGAGAGAGAGAGAGAGAGAGAGAGAGAGAGAGAGAGAGAGAGAGAGAGAGAGAGAGAGACCCAAACCAAACTGTTCTCGCGCCTTGTTTGGAGAATTTGCTCCGAATTTCGTACATATATGTAAATATCGTGTGTGTGTGTGTGTGTGTGTGTGTGTGTGTGTGTGTGTGTGTGTGTGTGTGTGTGTATTCCATTTTTAACACCTTAATCTCATATATCTCCCTTTCACCCTCCGTGTCTCTCTCTCTCTCTCTCTCTCTCTCTCTCTCTCATTCCTTCACTCATACGTTTCTTCCCTCCATACTTTCTCTTTCGTCGTCGTCTTACTACTCCTCCTCCTCCTCCTCCTCCTCTTCCTCTTCCTCTTCCTCCTCTTCCTCCTCCCATTTCTCCTCCTTCTCCTCCCAAAGATCCGTCAATGCCTTACCTCCTCCAGCTTGTGTATCTTCACCACGGGGAGAGGAGAGAGAGCAAACAGCCCCCTCCTCCTCCTCCTCCTCCTCTTCCTCTTCTTGCATCACCTCCACCACCTCCTCTTCTTTCTCCTCTCTCTCCTCCTCCTCTTCCTCTTTTTCTTCCTCTTCTTCCTCCTGCTGTTGCTTCTCCTTCTTCATGTTTATGCATCCTTCATCCCCAAACCTTCGTCCTCCTTCTCATCTTTCTTCGTCTTCGCCTCCGCCTCCGCCTCCTCCTGTTAGTGTTGGGCCGATCACTGTTTGTCTACAATTCTACATGCTTGGGGGTCGCCTGAGAGAGAGAGAGAGAGAGAGAGAGAGAGAGAGAGAGAGAGAGAGAGAGAGAGAGAGAGAGAGAGAGAGAGAGAGAGAGAGAGAGAGAGAGAGAGAGAGAGAGAGAGAGAGAGAGAGAGAGAGAGAGAGAGAGAGAGAGAGAGAGAGAAGCAGTAGCAGCAGGGGCATTTTTTCCCCCACACGAGTTCGCTTCCACCTGCTTGATACGATCTTTGCAAACAGGAACCTTTCACGGGCGTGTCGAGGAGGAGGAGGAGGAGGAGGAGGAGGAAGAGGAGGAGGAGGAGGAGGAGGAGGAGGAGGAAGAAGAGAGAGTGAAAAGGTAAGGAAGCGTCTGATTAAGGCCGAAAAATAGTTCCCTTCTGTCACAAAATCAAAATATCGAAAAGGCACGACCCAGTATTTCTCTCTCTCTCTCTCTCTCTCTCTCTCTCTCTCTCTCTCTCTCCACAGGCATTCCATCTGTATTTTCACTCCACTGACTCAACCGTTCCTCCCTTCCACTTTCCCCGAACCTTCTCCTTTTCTTTTCCCCCTTCCCCGACCACGTTCTCCTTCCTCCCTTTTTTCAGTTCCGTTAAAATGACTGACTTTTCTTCCATTTTCTCCTCCTCGTATTCGTTTTCGTTTTCTTCCCCTTTCACTTACCCGTCTTTTCTTTCCTCAAACTCTTTTTCACTTTCTTTGAGTCACTCCTATTATTTCCTTAACGTCCTTTCTTTAAGTATTGAACAAAACAGGTAACTACAATTATTACTACTACTACTCTTGCCACTCTTATTACTATGTGTGCTATTACTACTACTACTACTACTACTACAACTACTACTACTACTGCTGCTCTTGTGTTTGTGTTCCTCTAATCCCCTTGCCATCCCTTAACACAGACATACAAACCTGGTCCGTTTCCCGCTAAATGACCCAACCCTTCCCTCACCCTCACCTCCCTCTACAAACCTCACCCATCATCCCCTATGCACACTGTACACCCCTACATATATCACACACACCCTCCCCTTCCCCCTCCCCTCCTCATCCTCTCCCATAACACAAACACTCGAACGTACATTTGTCAACCCTTTTACTTCCTCTTCCTCCTCCTCCTCCTCGTCTATATTCTCTCCCTCCTCTTTCTCCTCCTCCTTTTCCTCCCACTTACAACTTCTCCCTTCTCCTCACACTCACACACACACACACACACACACACACACACACACACACACACACACATACATACATACATTCCTTATGCGTCCATAAACACAGCATCACCTCACCTCTCCACAGCAAGGGGCCGAGAGAGAGAGAGAGAGAGAGAGAGAGAGAGAGAGAGAGAGAGAGAGAGAGAGAGAGAGAGAGAGAGAGAGAGAGAGAGAGAGAGAGAGAGAGAGAGAGAGTGCGAGAGAGAGAGAGAGAGAGAGAGAGAGAGAGAGAGAGAGAGAGAGAGAGAGAGAGAGAGAGAGAGAGAGAGAGAGAGAGAGAGAGAGAGAGAGAGAGAGAGAGAGAGAGAGAGAGAGAGAGAGAGAGAGGCCTGGAGTATCACAAATTAATGCTTGTTTACAGCAGTTCGCGCGCCGCCCACCGGTTAGGTAAACAGTTCGGGGCAATCTGGTCGCGGGTGGATGTGCGCCTGTTTGCTCTGCCTCACGTCAACACGCGTCTGTATCGGTAGGGGGGCGGGGGGTTGGAGTACGAGAAGGATGTGCGGGGGGAGGAAGCAGCGGGAGAGCAAGGGAGTGAGGGGAGAGGGGAAGAGAAGAGACAGTAGAGGCACGTGGTGAAGAGAGGGAGAAGCTGGGAATATGAGGATAGTAAGAGAAGGGAAAGAACGAGAGGAAAGAAACGGTAAACAGTGAGGTTAAAGAGGGAAGGGGTAGCGGGGGGTAGAGGGGTGAGGAAGGGAAAGGAGCACGTGGAGAGAGGGAGAAGCTGGTAATAGATGGTAAGAAGGAAAAGAAATGGAGGGAGAAAGGAGACTGTGAAAGATGGGAAGGTTAGCTTAAGGAGGGTGGGTGTAGCGGGGGGGAGGGAA
>NC_066522.1:10057752-10067752 GCF_024679095.1 Eriocheir sinensis
TCGACAAAGTACCGCACGAGCGACTCCTTAAGAAACTGCACTCGGCGGGCATTGGAGCCAATCTGATCGCGTGGATAAGAGATTGGCTCACCGACAGAAAACAACGAGTACTACTCAACGGACAGCCTTCCGATTGGCTTCCAGTCACTAGTGGAGTGCCTCAAGGGTCAGTGCTGGGACCCATTCTCTTCATCATATATATCAACGACCTCGAAGCAGGACTGAAATCCACAATATCGAAATTTGCTGATGACACTAAGGTGGGGGGAAAGGCCCTCACAAAGACCGACTGCGAAATCATTCAGAAAGACCTCAATCACATTATCGAATGGTCGGAAAAATGGCAAATGTCTTTAATGTTGACAAATGCAAAGTCATGCACATTGGGTCCAGAAATAGTAACCACACATACATCATGAATGGGAGACCTCTGCAAGCGATGCAGGAGGAAAAGGATCTTGGAGTCACTATCAGCAGTGACCTGAAACACGCGAATCACTGTAAAAAGCATACAACAAAGCCAACACTATGCTCGGGTTCATAGCGAGGAACTTGAGTGTAAAACGCCAGACGTGATGCTATCCTTGTATAATTCCATGGTAAGACCGCACCTCGAGTATGCAGTACAGTTCTGGTCTCCTAATTACAGAAAGGACATTGATTTACTGGAAAGGATTCAGCGACGCGCCACGAAAATGATACCAACCTTAAGGGCTCAACCGTACGAGGAACGACTCAAGCGACTCAATCTCTTTACATTAGAGAAAAGACGCCTACGAGGAGATATGATTCAAGTCTTCAAGTATCTGAAAAAATCAATAACGTCGATTACTCCAATTTCTTTGAATTGCAAACCAACCTAAGAACTAGAAATAACGGTTTACCCATTCAGTCTAAGCGATGTAACACAGACATCGGAAGGAGTTTCTTTTCAAACCGAGTCATCCGTCACTGGAACAATCTTCCTTCAGAAGTAGTAAATGCGAATACTATCAACTCCTTCAAATATAGAATCGACCGTCACTTCGCTGCGTCGGGAGTAAACTGAATATTGAGTTGCTTTCATCTGCTCCTCAATATCGAGGTGCTTTCATCTACTCCTCAATGTCGAGGTGCTTTCATCTGCTCCCCAGGCCCCAGGCTGTCGAGCAGATTAAATCACCAAAGCTGGCAACCTCGTAATGAGCCAATAGGCTTTCTGTTGCCTGCGTTTCCATGTTTCCATGTTTCCTCCTCCCTCCATCTCCTCCTCCTCCCTCCCACCTGTTCCTTCCATTCCTCTCTCTCTCATCTATCTATCTATCTATCTATCTATATCTATATCTATCTATCTATCTATCTATCTCATCTATCTATCTATCTATCTATCTATCTATCTATCTATCTATCTATATATATATATATATATATATATATATATATATATATATATATATATATATATATATATATATATATATATATATATATTTTTTTTTACTCTCTCTTTCACCCATTCCTCTTCCTCCTTTATCGCGTCTCCTCTCTCTCTTCATCCTCGCTCCTACCTGTTCCTCTTCGTTTTCCTCCCTCCTCGCTAATCCCCAGGTCAGACACAGGTGTTCACTCGCGGTCGACCGGCGGTCTACCGGCGGGCTGCCGCCGGGCTGCCGTGGGTGTCCGCCGACCGTCGACCGTTGTTGACCGCCGGTCGACCGGCGACATTTTTCCACACCGCCGGTCGACCGGGCGCATCGCCGATCTGGTTGACGTGTTTAAAGTTGAACGGCGGGGGGCGGCTGCGTCTACGGGCCTCAGGTCGACCGGCGGTCGACCGGCGGTCTGCCGCCGACAATCCCCGATCTTACAGCCGGTCGACCGGCGACCGGCTTATCGGGAGTCATCGGGGACGGTCGCGACCGGGACCGGGAATGTGTGAGAGCCCCTTAAGCAATTTGGTATCCAACAAAATCCAATTGGCATCATTTCTAGTAAAGCCCTTCATCCACTTAGTAACTTTAAACAAGTCTCTACGTACCCTTCGTCTATCTACAAAAAAATGTAAATTTAATCATTTAAACATTGAAGATAACATTATATGACGTTTCTCAACCCATGAATCAGTAATGTCTTACTCCTTTACACACTTCCTGACTTGATTATGTCAATCCTGTAATAAGGAGGCCAGACCCGAACGGCATAATCGAGATGAGCTCGAATTTGTTTGAGACTGCTTAAACATTTCCTCAGCAATTACAGTGCTAACGCTTCTTGAAATCAAACATTATAATCTATTTGAGCAATTCTTGGATTTCTATGAGGACAGAGGAGCAAGGGAATATGAGGAAGATGAAGGGTGAAGGTGAAGAGAAACAGATAACGAGAAAAGACGGCGGTGTAGATGCGACAAAAACCAGAAGAGGAGAATAATGAGGAAAAAAAGGAAGAGAACCGCAAAAACTAGAAAAAAATAAACAGCTAGGATTCGGGAGAGAGGTAAAAGTGAGGAGAAAGAATACGGAAAGAAAAAGGGTAAGCAAGACAAGGAGTTAAGGAGGAGGGGGATGAAAAGGTGGAGTCGTAGTAGAAAGAGAAAAAGGAGCAGGAACCGGAAGGAGGAAGAAGAGAAGATAAAGAGAAGGAAAAGAAATGGAGGAGGAAGAGGAGGAGAAATGAAATATAATGAGAAGTGAAAGGGGTAAAGCAAGTAAGTAGTTAGGTAAGAAGGTTAAGCATGAGGGAGAGGAAGGGAAAGAGAAGGAAGTGGACGAAGAGGAGGAGGAGGAGGAGGAGGAGAGGGAGAAGAAGGAGGAGGAGGAGGAGGAGGAGGAGGAGGGGGAAGGACATCAAAAACTGGCCTCGGAGGGAGTCTTGGGCCGCAGCTTTCATCCCTGTGAGCGCGTGTGAATGTTAGTCTCTGTGAAGTTTATGTTACCCAAGGGATCCAAACGACCACCACCACCACCACCACCTCCTCCTCCTCCTCCTCCCTTTCCTCCTCCGCTCCCTGCTTAACTTTACCTCCTCTTCCAGATTAAACTATCTTTCTCTCCTCATTTTCTCTCCTCCAGCGCTTTTTCACAACGTCATATAAGACCAGAGCATAAGGAGTTTGCAAGAAATGTCGCCCTAAACAGGACCGCTCTTGTTAACCCAGCACTACCGGTCTTGCCTATCCACGAATTTAGCTAATATTTTCTTGAAGGCCTCTATCGTATTAGTACTCACCATGTCTGCTAAGCCTAACCAATTTCCCTAACACTTATTTTTGCAACGAAGTGTTTTTTTATGTCTTTATTGAATCCGGGTTTATTTGACTAATCTATTGCTTCCACGTCCTGCTCCCTCTCTCCTCTAAGTCTTGTCTTTTACAATCCAAATAATGAACATTAGCTTTGTTTAAACCTTCCACTCACTAACAATTTTCAATCAAGCCTTCAAGCAATGTTTTGACTTTTCGAAAGTGTAAAATTTAGACGTTGAAGCTTAAGTTTTGAGGGAAGTTCTCAACTCCGGAATTATTTTTGCCGTCCACCCCTGCACATATTTTAAAACGCAAAAATGTTATCCGTTAAAAAAGTGAACCAGCAGAGGTCTGCCTGACAACCACTTCAGCATTTATATATAACTGACACTTCAACAGGAAAAGGACGATAAATAAATGAATATGACAAAAAAAATTGTTTTCACTGAAATTGTAAGATTTTCAATTATTCGGATATTATCATTCTTTTGAAATTAATGGAATATGTTTGAGCAGCTGTTGTTTCTTCATCCATCCATCAAATAATTATTCCACGTTTCGGTAGCTTCTACCTGACCTTTATTTATCTTCTTTGCCAAAATCTCTTTTCTTAAAGGTTTACAAATCATACGTCCTTTCCTGTCTTCTTTTCCTTTTTCTCCGTCTCCTTCCTCCTCCTCTTTCTCCTCCTCCTTCTATCAGCTCACTCTCAGATTCCCTCTTTCCTACCTTTTTCACTTAGTCCCTCTCTTGCTGTCATTTTCCTCCACTTTATCTTAAATCTCCTCTTCTCCTCCTCTTTGATAACTGATAGTCAGCACGGATTTCGTAGTAATCGATATTGCCTTACTAACTTATTAACTTTTTTCAACGATGTTTATACATGTTGGGACGCCCGAAGCCCATATGACGTAATTTACCTAGATTTTCAGAAAGCGTTTGATAAAGTTCCTCACGTTAGGCTTATTTCTAAACTGCGTTCCCACGGTATTAACGACCATCTATGTGCGTGGATTCATGACTGGCTCACCAACAGAGAACAACGTGTGGTTCTTAATGGTGAGGCATCGGATTGGCAACCCGTCACCAGTGGCGTTCCCCAAGGTTCGGTCCTGGGGCCAACACTATTCGTAATTTACATGAACGACTTAGAAACTGATATCCTATCAAAAGTAGCCAAATTCGCCGACGACACCAAATTAGGAGGTACGGTAATGAATAGTCAAAGTTGCTAATAAGACTTGCCGAGTGGAGCGAAAAATGGCAAATGAGTTTTAACGTAGATAAATATAAAGTAATGCACATAGGTGAAAAAATCCTAACTTTAAATATCAGATTCAAGGACATGAGCTCAGCGAAGTAAAACAAGAAAAAGATCTTGGTGTCATTATCAGTAACACTCTTAAAATGAGTGATCAATGTTCTGCAGCGAGTAAAAAAGCCAATATGATGTTAGGATTAATATCAAGAAACTTTGATTATAAATCACCCGAACTTATGAAGAGATTATATTTAGCATTTGTAAGACCACACCTAGAATACGCCGTTCAGTTCTGGTCACCGACCTATATCAAAGATCAAGTTTTGCTAGAAAAGATACAGCGACGAGCAACCAAACAAATTCCAGCGCTCCGAAACTTGCCATATGACAAGCGTTTAAAGCGTTTAGATATGTTTTCCGTAAAAAAGCGAAGGATAAGAGGGGACTTAATTGAAGTGTTCAAAATCCTTAATGGATTCGACAACATTAAACCAGATAGTCTATTTCAGAGAGACCCCAACACAATAACACGCAGCAACGGTATGAAGCCAAAGGGAAACCGATGTAACACATTGGTGCGCAAAAGTTTTTTCAATAATACGTAGAGTCGTCGATCACTGGAATAGACTCCCACCGTCAGTAGTTAGCGCACAGAGTATCAATAGCTTCAAGGCTTCATTGGATAAGTACTTCAGGGATATAAGATTATACTGACCCTTCTTCGCATGTTTTCAGACAGATTACAGCAAGACGTCAACCTAAATCCATATTATTCTCCCCCACAGCCTAGATTGCAAGTAGCTTAAGTTAACAATAGAGTAAAACAATAGTTAATGTCCGCATGACAGGTGGAGTTAGGTGTGGGTGCAGTAAGGTGACAGGGTACTGGTGCGTGCCTAGTACCGCCGGTAAAACGAGGATCAAGCCTCCACCTGTGCCCCTGAAACTACACCTCACCCATCGTGAGTATTAGGGGGGATCCTGAGGCTGCCCTGTGTAGGCCACTCGGCCTCTTCCAGTATCCTTGTGTTTTTGTGTTCTTATGTTCTTATGTAATGAAGTCATTTTCCCCCACAGCTTAGGTTACCAGTAGTGTAAGTTAAGGGTAGTAATTTCCTCTTATTTCTCTCTTCACTGTAAAATTTCCATGTCCCTTTCTTCCTTAAAGGTACATGGTGTTCCCTTCTAACTATTTCCTGCCGGCACGTTGCCGGAGGGAGAGGTGGGTGGGGAGGATCCTTCATCTTTTCTGTCCTGTTCTACACCACGTAGATTACTAGTAGTAGTGTAGTAAACAGACACCCTCGCCATAGACCGATAGGTCTTCTGGTGTCTGTTCTTCCTATGTATTCCTATGTATTCTTCCTTCTCCCCTTCCTGCTTTCATCACAGTTCTGCTGCTAATACTTGCCCTTAAATTTGCCCTTCTCCTCCTCCTCCACCTGATATTACACAAACACATTATATTTTCTTACTGTTAGCTCCACTTTTCTCCACCTCCTCCTCCCCCTTTTTCTTCTCCTCCTCCTCCTCCTCCTCCTCCTCCTATTTCTCAACACCCTTCCAGCTTCACGCCACATCACAAACAACTAACACCAGCACACCCCCACCTTCACCCACCCCCACCACCACCCCCACCACCACACCCCCACCACCACCACCACTACCACCAGACACTAACACCGCCGTAAACTTGGCTTTCTCCCAAAACACGTCTCAAAAATATTTCCTCTGCGCTTACACACACACACACACACACACACACACACTAAGGAAGCTTTGGCAAAGGTGTTGATGGAGTCGAAATGTGTGGCATTCTCTCTCTCTCTCTCTCTCTCTCTCTCTCTCTCTCTCTCTCTCTCTCTCTCTCTCTCTCTCTCTCTCTCTCTCTCTCTCTCTCTCTCTCTCTCTCTCTCTCTCTCTCTCTCTCTCTCTCTCTCTCTCTCTCTCTCTCTCTCTCTCTCTCTCTCTCTCTCTCTTTGCCTCTCCTCACCACTACCGCCACCACCACCTCCACCATCGCCAACCAATACCACTATCACCACCACCACCTTTGCCAACCACCGTCACTATCACCACCACCACCTTTACCAATCACCACCACCACCACCTGCAAGACGGTTCAATCGCTATCCATTCAGTCCGTAGTAATACCTCTCATTAAGGGCAATAATACACACCTTCAAGGGACCGGGAGGTAGTCTCGGAGGGAATGGAAGGGTTATTATTGCTGGGATGCTGAACGGTAATGGGGAGGGAGCTCTAAATGGGGATGGGGGGAAGAAGGGGGGAAGGGGGAGAGAAAGGGGTGGGGGGAAGAGGGAAGAGAAGCGTTGAGGTAGAGAGGGAAGGGGGAGAGAGGGGAGAGAAAGAAGGTAGAAAAAGCATGGAAACTTGGAAGAGGATGCAACAGAATATCAACTCAAGGAGGTCTGTTTTATATTTGCAAGATTCTCTGTGACCTGCCGACCAGAGTAAAGCACTTGCATACGTACACACGGGAAGGAGGAGGAGGCTAAGGAGTGAAGGAGAAGGAAGAGGAGGAAAGGGAAGGACGAAGACGATGAGAAGGGTAGAAGAAGGAGGTTGAGAAGGAAGAGAAGGAGGAGAAAGAGGAAGAGGAGAAGGAGAAATAAGAGTAACATGAATATTAGGGGAACGCAGTCGAGTTATGATATGGATGTAATGCTTACCTAAGAGAATGTAAACTCCACTAATTTCTCTTTCATATTTGCCTAGTTAAGCCAAAGAGGAGGAAAACCATTTGTCATTTCAGGCTCGATATGAAAACCTTAAATTCCTTCCTGAATCAATAGGTATCCTTACCAAACCTTTAGACACACACACACACACACACACACACACACACACACACACACACACACACACACACACACACACACACACACACACACACACACACACACACACTCCCACACGCACGATTTACCGCCGCCCTTAAAATGAAGGTGAAGGGAAGAGTAAATTTGAAACAAGCTTACGTCGGAGATGATTTCACGGTCGAGAGAAAATATATGTACGCTCCTGCACCAGATTATTGGGGGGGGGAGAGAGAGAGAGAGAGTAATGGGTATTTAACAGCATTAAAAACTCATTAAATTCACTTTGTCGGATTTTCTCCATCTCTTCCCCCTCTGCTCTCTCTCTCTCTCTCTCTCTCTCTCTCTCTCTCTCTCTCTCTCTCTCTCTCTCTCTCTCTCTCTCTCGCTTTTAACTTATTTGATTTCTTTTTTTCAATTTATGTTCCTCCTCCTGCTCCTCCTCTTCCTCCTCGTCCTCCTCCTTCTCCTCATCATCCCCTCAACCTTTATCTCTTCCTTTTCCTCTTACCCGTCGTCCTCCTAAAGCCAGTCATCTTTTGTTTAGCTTTATTTCTTCCACTTTGTTCTTACATCAGTTAAGCCATCATTCCTCTCCTGTTTGAAAAGTTGATTACATTTCCCAGAATATTTTGTTGTTATTTTTATAAATCTCGTTTTCTTTTATCTTTTTAGCAATAAATATTTACATTTCTCTAATGCTGCAGACATTAAGCTCTTCCTGCCCCTCCTCTTTGTTCTCCTCAAGCTTCTCCTCCTACTCCTTCTTCTCCTCGGCATCCTCCCTACTGCTTTCATCCATTTCTTCCTCAACCACCAATACTGCTGCTATTGGCATTACCACCGCCACTACCTCCTCCTCCTCCTCCTCCTCCTCCTCCTCCTCCTCCTCCTCCTCCTCCTCCTCCTCCTGCTCCTTCACCTTCTGCAGAAACTCTGTGGTTAATGAAAAGCAGCGGACTGCACCACACACACACACACACACACACACACACACAGGTCTCTCTCTCTCTCTCTCTCTCTCTCTCTCTCTCTCTCTCTCTCTCTCTCTCTCTCTCTCTCTCTCTCTCTCTCTCTCACCTGTCACAGCCAACTGGGACCTTGACCTAATACTGGGATGAGAGAGAGAGAGAGAGAGAGAGAGAGAGAGAGAGAGAGAGAGAGAGAGAGAGAGAGAGAGAGAGAGAGAGAGAGAGAGAGAGAGAAAATATGATTAGGCCATTGTGAATCTAATTAGTATACACTCACCTCTTTCCCGCTCTGCTTTGCTCGTTTCTCTTTTTTTTCTTTCTTTCCTTTACACATTTTGTCTCGATGCAGTTTCCGTCCCAGCCTGTTATCTTGTTTTTTTGTTTCTTTTTCTTGCTTTTTATTTCGTGTTTAGTCTAACCATTTTTTTTCTTGGATTTTATAAGATCAGTTTCCATCCCAACATTTTTTATCCTTTTTTTTTTGTCTCTGTTTGCTTTTTATTCTACCACTTTCCATCGTACCCTTTTTGTCTTTTGTCTTTTCTTGCACTTTATTTTATCAATTTCCAACCTAGTCTTCTTATCTCCCTTCTTTTGGTATAAACACTACGGCATTAACCCGTCACGTTTCACATTCCCAACCGTCTACAGTCTACACTCACTTTCCATCGTATCTTTCTCGTATTTTGTCTTTTCTTGCTCTTTATCTTATCAGTTTCCATCCTATACAGTCCTCTTTTCTCCCGTCTCTTGGTATAAACACTACGGTATTACCCCATCACGTTCCACCTTTCCCACCGTCTACATCTACTTTCCATCGTATCTTTCTCGTATTTTGTCTTTTCTTGCTCTTTATTTTATCAGTTTCCAACCTAGTCTTCTTATCTCCCTTCTCTTGGTATAAACACTACGGTATTGCCCCATCACGTTTCACTTCCCCCGTCTACACCCTTAACCATTAGAAACCCTTGTTATTCCCGCCGTCCTCCTCCACATCACTAAACATCTTCATTAAAAAAACTTTATCATTTGCATTATCATCACCACCACTGCCCTCAATCCCCCTTACTTATCATTATAAAAATACCTTAAGCACCTCAATCACTCCCGTATCTTCCCTCCACCACTACCACAACCACAACTACCATCCCATCCACCTTCCACCATCTCCATCCCCACCATTTCCCTCTCTTCCACCTTCGCTATCACCCTCAACAGATCACCATCCCCTCCACCAATACTCCACCACCATTTCCTCCACTTATCCTGCAACATCAGTAGTCATTCATTCCCTTGTTCTCCTCATATTAGCACTGCAGCCTCCCATCCACCAATGAGATTTAAGCCTTCCTCATCACCGACCAATCACATGTCGCCTGAGCTGGAGAGGGGGCGTGGCTTCATTATGGGGCAGAGAGGGAGGGGTCTTTTTGCCGAGTTAATGTGGACGGGACTTTTAGTACTGTTCCCATTAGTGGCCATTACTTTCTTCAGTCTGTCATTGTATTTTCCACCTTTATGTCTTTCTTTACTCACTTTCTCACCACTCCAATTACCACTATCATGCTAACACCTTCACTATCATCATCATCACCATAGCCATTACCTCTTCATCCCCGCAAATTTCACATTCTCTCTACTCTCCTCCTATGTTCAACCCTTCTCCACCTCCTCTCTCACCACTCAAAACACCTATACCATCCCA
>NC_066522.1:10072752-10077752 GCF_024679095.1 Eriocheir sinensis
GTTAGTCTTCCCCATCCTCGATATCTTTCTTATCTTTCACCAACGGACACACTTACCCCGTCCTCTTCCTCTGTATCCTTTCTATTTTAGGTCAACTTCCTTCTGTAGAATATTAGGTCATTCTTTTTTTATTCATTTTCTTCACCGACGCTTATTTTCTGATTTCGTTTAGTCCGTTCCGTCCGTGATATCTTCCTAATATTTCACCAAAGGTCGTATTTTTAGCCTGTATCCTTTCTATTTCAGGTCAATCCTCTTTACTTTTATTCATTTTCTTCGCAAACGCTTTTTTCTGATTTCGTTCGTCCGATCCGTCCGTGATATCTTCCTTATCTCTCACCAAAGGCCATACATACCTCCGTGCCCTTCCTCTATATCCTTTCTATTTTAGGTTAATTTTCTTCTTTAGGGTTTTAGGTCATTCTTCTTTTTGATTAATTTTCCTCGCAGGCTCTTTTTCTGATATCGTTAGTCTTCTTCATCCGTAATATCTTTCTTATATTTCACCAACGGCGGTATTTTTAGCCTGTATCCTTTCTATTTCAGGTCAATCCTCTTTACTTTTATTCATTTTCCTCGCAAACCCTTTTTTTCTGAATTCGTTCGTCCGTTCCGTCGGTGATATCTTCCTTATCTCTCACCAACGGCCACACATACCCCCGTGACCTTCCTCTGTATCCTTTCTATTTTAGGTTAATTTTCTTCTTTAGGGTTTTAGGTCATTCGTCTTTTTTATTCATTTTCCTCGCAGGCGCTTTTTTCTGATATCGTTAGTCTTCTTCATCCGTAATATCTTTCTTATATTTCACCAACGGCGGTATTTTTAGCCTGTATCCTTTCTATTTCAGGTCAATCCTTTTTACTTTTATTCATTTTCTTCGCAAACGCTTTTTTTCTGAATTCGTTCGTCCGTTCCGTCGGTGATATCTTCCTTATCTCTCACCAATGGCCACACTTCATCCCGATTCCCTGGCGTATTTCTCCCCGCCTGTCTTCCCTATCACTCACAACGCTCACACTTTTCACATTCCCCGCCCGTGACTCATCGGCCGCCCTCGTCACCTCTCTTCTCGCCTTGCCTCGCTTAAAAACTTTCGTCATCCTTAGCCGAGATTGTATTGACAAACTCCCACGCCCCTTGCTCTTCTCTCTCTCTCTCTCTCTCTCTCTCTCTCTCTCTCTCTCTCTCTCTCTCTCTCTCTCTCTCTCTAACGGGTTTTTTTCCCTTTTTTTCTAATGCTTCCTTCCTATAGCAATTTTTTATCATTCTTTATAAAACATTCTCTCTCTCTCTCTCTCTCTCTCTCTCTCTCTCTCTCTCTCTCTCTCTCTCTCTCTCTCTCTCTCTCTCTCTCTCTCTCTCTCTCTCTCTCTCTCTCTCTCTCTCTCTCTCTCTCTCTCTCTCTCTCTCTCTCTCTCTCTCTCTCTCTCTCTCTCTCTCTCTCTCTCTCTCTCCACTGTATTCACAAACTTTGGCTACGCGCCCTTAAAAAATTCTATCACCGTGAAAACACACCAGGGAAAAAGGAAAAGAAAAAAGAAAGAAAAAAAGAGGGGAGGAAGGGGAGTCTTGTGAATCAGTCTGGAAAAGAAGGGAGAGGAGGAGGAGGAAGAGGAGGAGGAGGAGGAGGAGGAGGAGGAGGAGGAGGAGGAGGAGGAGGAGGAGGAGGGAGAGGCGAAGGAAAGTGAAACGAAGGAAAAAATGGAAGAAACGGGAGGCAAGGACTGAGAGGAAAATAGTGAAAGGCTGGAAGGGAAATTGATAAAGAAAGGAGAAAAAGAAGTGAAATTAGTTAATGAGAGGAAGAAGGGAAATAACAAGGACAGGGAGGAAAGGGAGGAAAGACATAAAAAGGGGAGAGTAGGAGATAAACACTGAGGAGGAGGAGAGAGAGGACGAGGAGGAGGAGAGAGAAGGGAAGGGAGAGGAAAGGGGGAAGTAATGAAATAGATTTGGAGGTTAATGTAGAGAAGGAAAGGGAGAGAGGGAGGTAAAAAGGGACGGAGAAAAGGAGAGAATAAGGAGAGGGAAGAAACAAAGCAAGAGATAGAGCACGGACGGGAGGAGGAGGAGGAAAACGAGGAGAAAGAGGAGGAGGAGGAGGAGGAGAAGAAGGAAGAGAAGGAGGACCCCGACGACAAAGGAACCTCGGGGTATTAGTTAAGCTTTTTGGGTTAAAGTTGAAAGAAGATAAATTTTGTCCCTATACATCCCATCTCTCTCTCTCTCTCTCTCTCTCTCTCTCTCCCGCTGCTCGTGACCCCCTTATCTCCACTCATCTCCTCCGGTGTCTCCCGCCCGTCATCAATAAATCAGATCAGGCCACCTTCCATTACAGGGCTTGTGAACCCTTATCTCGCCGATCCAGGAGGAGGAGGAGGAGGAGGAAGGATAGAAGTTTGAAGGGTAAAGAATCGCAAGAAAAATGATTTACTGAGAATTAGGAGGCAAACGAAAGTAAGGGGGTGAAAAAAGAAGCCGGGATAAGAGAAAGGAGAAGGAGGAGGAGGAGGAGGAACGGATACATTAATAACGAGGAAAGAGGAAGTGAAGAATAAATAAAGGGGAGCAGGATGATAAGTAATGGGTAATATGAAGGAAAAACATGAATAATGGAAACTAAAGGATGATGTCTAGAATTAAAAATAAAAAAAACAGGAAAAATGGAGATATGGAACAATAGTCAAAAGAAGGCTTGCTGCTTCGGTGTTAACTCTGTTCGTTATGGATTTCAAGACCCCGCAGAATAAGCTAAACACTCCCTGTATGCCCGCCCGAGATCGTTTAGTTCAGTCCAGCTATTTCACCGACTAATTATGTAGGAAGGTTGTTATCAGTGGAGACTATACGACTCTTGAAAAGGTATGTTGCACTCTGGTTATCCTTCCGAGGACCAATGCGTGATATTGTTTCTAGGATTGCCGGTATGTCTCGTTACGACGGTCTTCACTTAAATTATATGCCGGAGGGAATAAATACTCGAATCTATTTGCTGATGACGCTGGAAACAAGATGAAGAGGAGGAAAAAGAAGAGGAAGAGGATATGGTAGTGGAGAGGAGGAGGAGGAGGAGGAGGAGAAGGAGGAGGGTCAGCAAAATGAAACAGGCCTCAATGGAAATCAGAAGGTAGGGTGAGAAATCATTGTAATAAACGAGGTTGATGAGAATACCGAGGAGTAGAATGAAGAGAAAGATAACGAGGAGGCGGACAAAGAGGAGGAGGACAAGAAAGACGATGGCGATGAAAACGACGGCAACAACGACAACGAGAAAGAAAACGAAGACGAGAAAGAAAACGAAGACGAGAAAGAAAACGAAGAGGAGAAAGAAAACGGAGACGAGAAAGAAAACGAAGACGAGAAAGAAAACGAAGAGGAGAAAGAAAACGGAGACGAGAAAGAAAATGAAGATTAACGCGAGAAGAAAAAGGGAAGAGGTAAAAGAGCAAACGGAAACAATTACGGTAACGAGAAAGGGCGAACCAACAAAAGAAAACGAAAGTACTTCCATTCCCTTCCACGCTATACTCCCTCCTCCCTCTCTGCCCTTTCAACAACCCTTCTTAGCTCACTCACTTCCCCCCTACCCGCCCACCCTCACTGAACCTCCAGACCCCTTCCCTCTTCCCTTCTTTCCTCACCCACTCACCCCCCATTTCCCTCACTCAACCCTCCGACCCCCCTTCCCCCTTTCCTTCTTCCCCCACTGCCTCCCTCCTACCCGTGCTCAATGCCCTTCCTCCTCCTATCCTCTTCCCCTCCCTCCCTTGTGGCACGAGACAGACAGCTCATCAAAGAAACTCCCTAAACTGTGAAGGATAAGGGAGGCGACCAAGTGTTTTTAGGAGGGATAACCAAAGAGGAGGAGGAGAAGGAGGAAGGGAAGAGGAGGAGAAGATACTTGTAGAAAGGAGAAACTGTAAAAGCAAAAGAGGAAGAAGAGGAAACGCACAAAGAAAGAAAGCTAAGTGAAAAATAAAAAGTAAAAAGTAAAAAAGGAAGAAACTGGCGAGAAAAAAAAACATAGAAAGAAAACGGCGTAAAGAGGCTGAAATAAAAAAAAAAGAGCGAGAGAGAGAGAGAGAGAGAGAGAGAGAGAGACAAGGGGCCGAAAGAAGGCGGAGATTGGGTGTCGGATGAGTGGATGATTGGTTGGTAGACGCGGGAGATGAGGAGATAAAGGGAGACGAGCGACGCAGAAGGAGTGGCGGGGGAGGGAGACTGATGGACTATGGATAAGGGAAGAGGGATGAAGGGATGGATAAGATGCGAGATAAACGCGAGACAGTGACGTGGTTAGATGGTGAACGTGAGACGGTGAGGAAGGGAACGTATGAAGTATGAACGTATGAAAGAAGGTGCTGCGATGAAAGACCGATAGAAGAGTGAAGTGAGGAGATGGAAACATGAGAAGTAAAGAGTATAGAGAAGGAAAGGGATAGAGACGGTGGGATAGGATAAGACGTAGTGGGTAAAAACTAATTGAAGAAGAAAGGGAAGATAAGAGTGAAACATGAGTATTACAGTAAAGCTGATGGGAATGGGAATGGGAAAAAGAGGATGAGTATGAGAAAGGAGTAACAAGAACCACAAAACAATCATTCTACTGGGCTTCCCGTTCCAATTCATGGCATCAATTGGACCTAATGAATTATATTTTCTTGTATTTTTCACCTTCACTTTGTTGATTACGTGTGTGTGTGTGTGTGTGTGTGTGTGTGTGTGTGTGTGTGTGTGTGTGTGTGTGTGTGTGTGTGTGTGTGTGTGTGTGTGTGTGTGTGTGTGTGTGTGTGTGTCTCTGTGTGGATGTGGGTGACGGCGTGTGTAACAAACAAGATGTGAAAGGCTTTTATACATATTTTTTACTCTCTTATAAATATTGACACCTACCTCCCAACACCCACCTTGACACACACACACACACACACACACACACACACACACACTCTCTCACACACACACACACACACACACACACACACACACACACACACACACA
>NC_066522.1:10082752-10087752 GCF_024679095.1 Eriocheir sinensis
CCCTCACAGAGTCGTTAATGAACTAATTAATTAATCATCAACTATTACGAGCTGTGTCACGATTAGGATGACTCACTGACTGGACAATTGGCTGACTGAACGACAGAACAAATGACTGACTGATCAACGGTATATGTGAATGAATGAGATACTAACTAAACTAACGGTTGACTAAAACTAATTAGAACAGACGTGCTGGCATAGTGCAAAGGCTGATTGACTGACTGATTAACTGCTCACCGTATGAAAAGATTAAATAAATAAAAAAAACGACTAACGCTGACATTTCCAAACTGACTTGACGCGGAAGGACTGATTGAGTGACTGACTGATCTCTCGACTCAATTCTTCACTCATAGAATCACTCACGATTTGGCTGACAGATCGATTGATAAACTGACAAATAACTGGAAGAATGATAACTGAAGGGGCGGGCTTACCTACACAAAGATACCTATATAACTTCCTGGTCAGAATCACTCCCGGACTGACTGACAGATCGATTACTAAAATGACAAACAACTGGTAGAGTGATATCGGGACTGGCAGGCTGATTGACACAAAGGCACTATGTTACGTTACTGACAAGATGAAACTATGAACTAAATGGCGGGCTCACTAATTCTGTGGTTACGTACTTGACAAATATCGGACTGACTGACTTAATGACAGATCGAAAAACACGTGACTGGATGACTAGCAGTTCATCATCAAATCAACAACATTCGTGACCATTTATTCATTAAGTCACGTGATGAGCAATGTATAAGTTTCTAGTTTTACGCATGGAAATGTATAAGTTTTTTTTTATGCATGGAAATGTATAAGGGAGGTTTTTTTTTATGAATGGAAATGTATGAGTATGTTCTTTATGAATCGAAATGGACGAGTGAGTTCTTTTATAAATGGAAATGTTTAAGAATGGAAATGTATGAGTTTATTTATGAAAGGAAATGTGAAGGTGAGTTTTTATTACGAATGGAAATATATGGGTGACTTTTTTATGAATGGAAATGTATGTTATTTTTTTTTTCATCTGTATCAACATTGCTAGGACAACAAATGAATACGTAACAGACTATACTTTTTTTATGAATATCAAAGTACAAGTCATTTTTTTCTTTATCAACTTGACAAAGGCGACAGAAAAATACCTAATCATACACTTCTTTAAATACGACTATACTCTTTTTATGAATATCAAAGTACGTCATTTTTTTTTTCATCAACTTGACAAAGGCGACAGAAAAATACCTAATCTTCCACCTCTTTAAATACGACTCAAATAATTGTTTCTCGTGATGACATAAAAGGAAATAATATAACTGTTGTATTGTTGTTTTTATTGGATTATAATTAGATCTCTCTCTCTCTCTCTCTCTCTCTCTCTCGAAAGCATTGTGTACCTTGAGTTTATTCCACGAGTTCTAGTTTCCGTGAGTAAAGTTTTATGTTATCTTTTGTTTTATATATTTAATCAACCGGCTGCCTCAGCATCACTATTATAATAATGTTGAAAACGCTTGGTACAGATATTTTTTTCTCTCTCTCTCTCTCCGCTTTCAATTAAGTAAACACCACTGAGAGCAAGTTAGTGATTAGTTTTTTTTCTTCCTCTCTCAGAGACAACCTGGTTAATGCATTGACACTAATTAGAGCTGCTCTCTCTCTCTCTCTCTCTCTCTCTCTCGTTTACATGTGTTGTCTAATGGATATTCTACAACGTGTTAATGAAAGCAAGACAAGGGAGAGAGGGAAATGAAGAGGAAGAGGAGGAGGAGGAAGAGAAGGAGGAATAGGAATACATAGGAATGCATAGGAAGAACAGACACCAGAAGAGCTGGCGGTCTATGGCGAGGGTGTCTGTTTACTACCGATACTACTAGTAATCTACGTAGAATAGATGAAGGTTCCTCCCCACCCACCTCTCCCTCCGGCAACGTGTCGGCAGGAAATAGTTAGAAGAGAACACCATGTGCCTTTAAGGAAGAAAGGGACATGGAAATTTTACAGTAAAGAGAGAAATAAGAGGAAATTACTACCCTTAACTTACGCTACTGGTGACCTAAGCTGTGGGGGGAGAAGGAGGAGGAGGAAGAGAAGGAGGAGGAGGAGGATAAAGTGGAAGAGGAGGTAGAGGAGGGAGGTTAAGAAAAATAATAGATGTAAAACTTCAAAGGCTGTTAATGCGAAGAAAAACTAGGAGGAGGAGGAGGAGGAGGACGGGGAATAATAGAAGAAGAAGAAGAAGAAGAAGAAGAAGAAGAAGAAGAAGAAGAAGAAGAAGAAGAAGAAGAAGAAGAAGAAGAAGAAGAAGAAGAAACAAAGAAGAAAAGGCATCAGAATAAAAAGAAAATAATAAAAAAGAAAGTGATGCAAGAGAAAAAGAAAAGAAAAAAAGGAAAAAGGGGAGGAAGGGAAAAATTTAAAACTGTTGAAGGAGAAAAAGTAAAAGTGAGGGAAGGAGAAAAAAAGGTGAGATGAGACGCGGAGGTGGAAAGAGGAGGAGAAAAAATAAGGAAAAAAATGAGAGAGAGAGAGAGAGAGAGAGAGAGAGAGAGAGAGAGAGAGAGAGAGAGAGAGAGAGAGAGAGAGAGAGATTAAAAGGCGGGTTAAACGTAAAAGAAGGCAATGGTTATAAAAGCTACGAAGAAAAGGTTGAAAGAAATGGAAATGGGTGATGGGCATGGTGAAACGTTTTTTTGTGGGGGATCATTGGAAGAAATGGAGAGAAGGTTGAGGCCGAGGAGGAGGAGGAGGAGGAGGAGGAGGAGACCAGACAGAAAAGGTAACGAGGAAAATCAGTTCACCAATCTACAAGTGAAGGGAAAAAACAAAATCAATTAAGTTCGCTTCCCATGAGGTCAGAGTCCTATTTACCAGTTATGTTTTACCTTTCGGGTGACGCTGCAGCAAGGGTTAGCTTTTACCTTCATCAGTTTTTAATAGGGAGACTGTGAGGACTATGCAGGAAAAACAGCAGTAACACTTCTTTTTTATTGTTCCTCCTCTTTCCCTCCCTATGCAACATGGCAGACTCATCCACACTTCCCTAGCTGATAATTTTCTTACAAACTCTATTCCTCCTTCCTACAGACTCTACATCGTTTGATCCTCTTAAGGTCGTCCCTTCTCGCCTGAACGTATATTCTCCTCCCAAACCTCTTCCCATCCTCCGACAAACAGTTGCATGGCATCACCTCAAACCATCCACACCACTTCCTTATCTCCCATTCTATTGCAGATCCTCCTCCTCCTCCTCCTCCTTCTCCTCCTCCTAAGAGACAGCCACTACAGAAAGGTATCTCTCGCCCTCCTCCTCCTTCTCTTCCTCTTCCACCACCGCCTCCGCTGCAGCTATAGCTTCAGCCTCCTCCTTCTCCTCCTCCTCCTCCTCCTCCTCCTAAGAGACAGCCACTACAGGAAGGTATGTCTCGCCATCCTCATCCTTCTCATCCTTCTCTTCTCCCTCCTTTTTGTTGTCCACCTTCTCCTAAAGCCAACATGACATAGTAAAACGGGTCCTATTTCTTCTTCTCCACCTTTTTCCCCTCCCACTCTTCCTCCTCCTTCTCCTCTTCCTCTTCCACCACCGAATCCGCTACAGCCATAGCCTCACCCTCCTCCTTTTCCTCCTCCTCCTCCTCCTCCTCCTCCTTCTCTTCCTTCTCCTTCTCCTCCTCCTACTCCTCCTTCAGAGAACTCATGTCACCTCTATCTGACGAGGCGGTGACAAGGGGGACGCACCCCGGCCGTGTTAACCCAGTTTGTAGTTAGCAAGATTCCCTGATGGGCGTGGCGGAATAGGGGTGGGAGGAGGAGGAGGAGGAGGAGGAGGAGGAGGAGGAGGAGGAAGAATGGGTGAGGTGGAGACAATACCAAAAGCAAGAGGAATACGGTGCAAGGAAGAAGTACAGAGAAGGGACCAAGAAGAGGAGGAGGAGGAGGAGGAGGAGGGGAAGACTTGACAACGCCACTAGAGAGAAACAAGGTGTGTGGGTAGGAGACGGCGAAAGAGGAGTATCAGGAGGTAGACAAGGTAGAGAAGGAAGAGCAGGAGGAAGAGGAGGATGAAGAGGGATAGGAGGAGCTGCGTCAGGAGAAATAAAGACACAGTTAACGCAATGGAAGGAGTGTGGATAACAGAGAGAGAGAGAGAGAGAGAGAGAGAGAGAGAGAGAGAGAGAGAGAGAGAGAGAGAGAGAGAGAGAGAGAGAGAGAGAGAGAGAGAGAGAGAGAGAGAGAGAGAGAGAGAGAGAGAGAGAGAGAGAGAGAGAGAGAGAGAGAGAGAGAGAGAGAGAGAGAGAGAGAGAGAGAGAGAGAGAGAGAGAGGAGAGAGAGAGAGAGAGAAAGAGAGAGAGAGAGAGAGAGAGAGAGAGAGAGAGAGAGAGAGAGAGAGAAGAGAGAGAGAGAGAGAGAGAGAGAGAGAATGGCAAATACGAGGTACTGAATTGCTGTAGATGAAAAAGAATGGAAGGAAGATGATGGCAATGATGATGATGATGATAAGGAGAAGGAAGAATAGGAGGAGGGGAAGGGAGAAGACTGGGAAGAGGAGGCGAAAGCATGGAATATGGAAGAGCAGACAAACGAGAGCCTGTTGACATTTAGCGGGACTGAATGCTTCAGTAATTTAATACATCCGTCGGCTACTTTTGTGACCTGCACAACAGACTACAACACCTTCTGTACGTGCGTGCGGGACCGTTCCGTTCACTCCGGGCGCAACAACGCAACGGTCAGTGCGATTTTTAAGGGAGTCGATCGTTTTCGTTTCAACTGTTTCTAAAGGAATGTTGTACCAGTGGCGGATCACTCTGTTTGAGAAAAGAAATCTGCTGTCGGTGTCTGTGCTGCGTCGGCTCGCTTAAATTGGTTAGCCGTTTTTTTTTTTTTTTTTGGTTTTCGGATTAGCTTTGAGTGTAAAACACTTAGAGCGACCAACGCCACTGAACATGTAAAGTTGTTTGAAAATCTGTATTAATTCCCATAACAGTCGT
>NC_066522.1:10090252-10112752 GCF_024679095.1 Eriocheir sinensis
GGGAGAAGTAAGGGATGGAAGTGAACTAAGGAGGGATAGGAGAGAAGGCAAGAAGAAAGGGGTGGGAAGGAAGTATGTTAAAGGAGAGAAAAAGAGGCAAGGGAGACAGGGAGGAGGGAGGAAAGAAGGAAAGGAGAAAAGGCAAGAGGGAAGGGATGGGAGGGAAGGAAGGAAAGAGAGGAGAGAAAGGGAGAAGGAAGGGCAGGGAGGGAAGTAAGAAAGGAGAGAAGGCAAGAAGGAAGGGATGGAAAGGAAGGATGTTAAAGGAGGGAAGGAGAGCCAAGGGAGACAAGAAGGAGGAAATAAGGAAGGAGAGGAGAGAAGGGAAGAAGGAAGGCTTGGGAATGAAGTTATAGGAAGGAAGAAGGAGAGGCATGGTAGACAGGAGGAAGAAAGGAAGGAAGGAACAATGGAAGGAGGGGAGGAAGGAGAGAAGGGAAGAAGGAAGGGATGGGAGGGAGGGAAGAAAGAAAGAAAGAAAGAAAGAAAGAAAGAAAGAAAGGAAGGAAGGAAGGAAGGAAGACGCGAAGATAGAGTGGAAGGTAAGAAAGTAGGCAGGCAGGCAAGGTGCAAGAAGAGAAGAAATGAAAAGAAGGAAGAAATGGATGAATGCAGAAAGGAAGGAAGGAAGATGAGAAAGAATAGTAACGCGGGGCGGGAAATAAATAAAAGGAACTCAGGTGGCAAAAAAAGGGATGGAAAACAGAAGGTAGTGAAGAAAATTGTTAAAGAATTATTTACATAGATTTACTTAGAGAATCAGAACACACAGACCCCATGGTCCAGACTAGGTGGTCTGTCCTTAAACTTAAGTGATTCTACATTAATCAGAAGGCTCCAAAACAATGCATTTAAAGTCTAGTTGATATTAAGTTGAAGGAAGTGACGGTCGAGCTTGTTTTTAAAGGAGTCAATCGTGTTACACTGGACCACTGACGGTGGGAGCTTATTCCAGTCTCGCACTACAACGTTAGTGAAGAAAAATTTGGTGCAGTCTTAATTTATTTGTCTACATTTGAGTTTTACGCCATTGTTCCTCGTACGCAGTGTCATCGATCACAAATAATTTTGATCTGTCTACATTCGTGAAACCATTAAGTATTTTAAAACATTCGATCAGTTTTCCTCGGAGGCGACGTTTCCCAAGAGATAACATATTAAGAGTGGAAAGCCTTTCTTCGTAAGATTTGTTGCGCAAGGAAGGGATCATTTTTGTTGCCCGACGCTGAACACCTTCTAATTTAGCAACGTCTTTTGCACGGTGGGGAGACCAAAACTGTACCGCATATTCCAAGTGGGGTCTGACTAAACTATTGTAGAGTGGAAGTATTATATCTTTATTCTTGAATAAAAAAGTTTCTTTTAATGAAGCCCAACATTCTGTTCGCTTAATTTGCTGCATCGATGCATTGCTGTGAGAATTTGAGGTTTGACGCGATTTTGACCCCCAAGTCCTTAACGCATTGAACACTTTTGAGTTTAACGCCGCGCATTTCGTAATCGAACTTCTTATTCCTTGTTCCAACTTGAAGGACCTGGCACTTGTCTACGTTAAAGGGCATCTCCCATTTATCAGACCAAGCTGAAATTTTGTGCAAATCCTCTTGGAGGCTTTGCCTGTCTTCGTCAGTATGAACCGAGTTACCAATCTTTGTGTCGTCTGCAAATTTACTAATGCGATTATTGAGTCCGACATGCACATCGTTGATGTAAATAATGAAGAGCACTGGGCCAAGAACCGAGCCCTGAGGGACGCCACTAGTGACCGGCACCCACTCTGAGTTAAATCCGTCAATCACCACTCTTTGTTGTCTGTTGCTCAACCAAATCGCGATCCATTGGTGTACTTGACCGTCAATACCTATTTGCTTTAATTTGTAAAGTAATTTATGATGTGGGACTTTATCAAACGCTTTCTGGAAATCAAGATAGACTACGTCCAGTGATTTGGTTACGTCATAAACAGTGAAGAGGTCGTTATAAAAGGTTAATAGGTTTGATAGGCAGGATCTTTTGTTACGAAAGCCGTGTTGTGAGTCCCCAATTAATGAGTGGCTTTCAAGGTAACTCACAATTTTGTCTCTAATTATGCTCTCAAGTAGCTTACCTACAACCGAGGTTAGACTAATGGGCCTGTAATTACCTGGTACTTTTTTGTCTCCTTTCTTAAAAATCGGTGTCACATTAGTCTTTTTCCAATCCGAAGGGACGATGCCGTGTCGCAAGGACATGTTGGATATGGTTGTGAGGGGGGAGACTATTTCGCTCTTTGTTTCTTTGAGCAGAGTAGGATATACTTTGTCAGGTCCAGGACTTTTATTTGTTTTAAGTGATTGGAGGGCTTTCAAGACTTCATCGGTTGTTATTTCAAAGTTAGGCAATGCATGCTCGGGATTTACATTAGTACTGGTGTTGGTGGTAATGGTGGGAGGAATGTTAGTATTAAACACCGAGGAAAATATTTGTTTAATAGGTTTGCAACGTGTTGGCTGTCAGTCACTAGTGCACCGTCGCTGTTTGTTCAGGGTCCAATTCCACTTCTGATCGCCTTTCTGTTGTTTATGTAACTGAAGAAGGATTTCGGATTATTTTTACAGTTGGCCACAATAGTTTCTTCATGTCTACGCTTTGCCTGACATACTATTCTTTTTACTCGTCGCCTGGCATCATGGTAAAGTCTAATGTTTTCGGGCGTGCTTTGCTCTTTCTTTTGCCTGTAAAACAATTTTCTCTCCTTGACTGAGTGTTTAATTTCGGTGTTAAACCAAAGTGGGCTTTTGTTAGTGTTACTTCGCTTCTCACACAAAGGGACGAATGTGTTCTGCTGAGTGAGTAAATGATTTTTAAAGCTTAGCCAGGCGTCCTATACATTACCGTCATCTGATAGTTGCATTTCTATTAGTTTCGTCGGATTTCTCTTTTGAAATCGGGCACCTTTACTTTATTTTCAGTCACTGATGTTTGAGCTCTAATGTCGACGCGGAGTAATTTATGATCGCAGGAACCGAGGTGTTCTCCTACCGTGACATTACTGACTAGGTTATCTTGGGTAGTTATAACAAGGTCGAGTATGTTATTTTGTCGAGTTGGTTCAGAAACCATTTGGCTTAGATAATTTTCTTCTAAAAATTCGATAATTCTGTGTGACTCGCCTTCTGTAGCTGACAGTATCGCCCAGTCGATATGGGGGAGGTTAAAGTCTCCCAATATCAGTAAGTCGCTGTTATTAAGTGACTGCCTTAAAACGCTGTACATTTCAAGATCGGCATCGAGTGATTGCCCCAGAGGCCTGTAGGTGACAGATATATTTAAATTGACCTTTGCAATGTTTACTCGCACGCACAAATGTTCAACGTTACTGTTTCCCGGTGTTCTGTCAGTGGGTTGCAAATAGCTTTTGACAAAAAGGGCGACGCCACCACCTCTACGTTTTACACGATCTTTGTTGAAGAGTCTGTAGCCATCTATGTTGTATTCTGTACCTAAATCAATATTTGTGGTGTCGATAAATGTTTCGGTTATAGCAATTACGTCAAAATTTTCTGTCAGAGCAAGATAACTCGGTTCATCAAAATTGTTTCTTAGGCTACGCGCATTGAAACTAAGGACTCTTAGGTTATCTTGAAGCTTGGTAATAGAGGTGAAGGTACTGGCGGGATCAAGGTTACGAGTTTGTTGCGATGAATGGCGTCTATTTACACGGGCGGGGTGGAGGGACGTGGCTGAGAGTCGTTTTTTGATCGGGTGTCACGTACTGCGTCGTTGAGGAGCCTTCCGAAAGGAAACGTGAAGGAAGGAAGGAAAGTTGATACAAAAAGGACTGGGAAAAGAGAGACAGACGGAGAGAAAGATAGAGACAGAGACAAAAGCATGAAAATATGGAGAGAAGAAAGGAGAGGAGGAGGGGCGGAGGAGGAGGAAGGAAATGCAGAAGTCAAACACGTGAGGCGACCTGAGGAACACAATTGCTTTAGATCAAGGGCGAGGGAGGACACAGGTATGGAGGAGGAGGAGGAGGAGGAGGAAGAAGAGGAGAAAAAGGAGAAGGAAATGGCAATGTGACAGTATATACATTGAGGTGTGTGTGTGTGTGTGTGTGTGTGTGTGAGAGAGAGAGAGAGAGAGAGAGAGAGAGAGAGAGAGAGAGAGAGAGAGAGAGAGAGAGAGAGAGAGAGAGAGAGAGAGACGTACACCCTCCCCCTGGCACATCCACATCCTGACTGGCAGCTCACGGCCTCACGCACCTCATTATGCCCGCGTGAGCCTTTACCGGGAGACGAATTTATCTGGGTAGAGAAAATTTTGGCTTCTTGCACGCTCCCTCAAACGACTCCACTTTAAGGTTTTTCTCTAGTTTCTTTAATATATATTTTTTTTTACCTTGATCTTCTTCACTCCTAAATATTCTTCTGTTCCTTAATTTTACACTGGAGTCTTTTGGTTATGAGAAAAGTTTGATGTCTGACTTACTTTCTTATTTATTTTGCTTTACAGTCTTTCCTCTCTAATAATTCTACATTCTCCACAACTCTCTCCTGTTTTTATTTATTTACTTTCTACTACTAATCTTTCCACTACTCCCTCTTCTCTGATGTACTCTCTTATCTCTCTATTACTACTATCTTCATTAATCTATCAACTATTTTTTTACTATTACTATTACTTTTAACTATTATACTTTACTATAATACTCTCTCTTCTCTGTTCTACTATCTATCTGTCTTAACTCTATTACTGCTCTCTCCACTACTCTTCTCTACTCCTCTCTACTCTACTCTACTCTTCTCTACTCTACTCTTCTCTCTATTACTAGGACAAAGGACACGGACCAATGACATCTAACAAAATAATAAAAGACAACACGCTCCTCCAACACGACAAAGAACGTAAAAACAAGACGCGAAAACCAAGCTATCAATTGTGTTTGTTTGGACAGGTGTGTGACAGGTGTTTCACGGGTGTGTTTGTCTTGTTACTTCTACCCCCCCCCTCCCCCAAACACACACACACACACACACTTTCTGACAGACGGACAACAGAAGGATAAACTATTGACGAAAACAGTAAAATAAAGCTACTACAGAGACTATCAATGAAAATTAATGAAAATGAAAATACAGGTTAACTCTCGCATTAAGAAGTCGGACAGGCTGAAAAGAAAATAAATGCGAATGCTTGCTTTTATATACTAAGCCTCAACAATTTTTTATTAATGAAAAAAAATATAAGGCTCATTTCCTTATATAGTCGTAAAATAAGTACGATAAGAAAGACAATGACTTATAATTCATGATAAATACAAGACATAGACGTGGAGGAAGGAGAAGGAGTAGGATAAGAACGAGAATAAAAAGGAAGAGAAGGAGAAGGGAAAAGAAAAAGGAGAAGGAAATGGAGTCGAATGAAAAAGAGAAAGAGGAGGAGAAGGAACCGGAGAAGGAGAAAGAGAAGGAGGAGAAGAAGGAAACTGAAATGGAGGAGCAGGACAAGGAGAAGAAGAAGGAGAAAGGAGGAGAATAATATGGAGAAAGAAAAAGAGAAAGAGAAAGAGAAGGAGGAGAAGGAAATGGAGAAGCAGCAGAAAGATAATGAGGAGGAAGAAATAGAGAAGCAGGAGAAAGAGAGAGAGAAGGAGAATGAAAATGGAGAAAAGGAAAAACAAGCGTAGAAGGAAATGGAGAATAACGAAAAAAGAGAGAGGGGGAGAAGAAAACGTAGAAGGAGGAATATAAAAAAAATAATAATATGTAGAACAAGAGCGAAGCGGAGAAGGAGAAAGAGAAGGAAAAAGAGGAGAAGAAAGAGAAAGAGGAGGAGAAGGATATGTAGAAGGAGAAGGAGAAAGAGGAGGAGGAGGGGGAGGAGGAGGAGAGTGAGGAGGACAACCGGTCATGAAAACAAGTAATGAAGGAACTCCAGACAATATTAAGGCGACGGCGAGGACGGGACGAGATTAAAGGGAGGAGGAGGATGGTGGTGGTGGTGGTGGTAGTGGTGGTGGTGGGAGAGGAGAACAGCAAAGAGAGAGGAGAAGTGATAGGAGAGGAAGGAAAGGGAAGGGAGAGAGAGAGACGTGGAAAGGACAGCAGAGAAAGAAAGAAAGAGAAAGGGAGAAATAGTAGGAGGGAAAGGGAAAGAAGTGATAGAAAGGAGAGAGAAAGAAGTAATAGAAAGAAGGAAGATGAAGGGGAGAGAGAGAAGCGGAAAGGACAGTAGAGAGAGAGGAGAGGAGAAGGGATAGGAGGAAGGGAAGAGAGGGAAGAGATAAATGACAGCAAGGAAGAGGGGAGTGGAGGGAGAGAAATGTGATAGGAGGGAGAGAGGGGAAGAAGGAAGGGGAGGAATGGTGGTGAGGGAAGATAAAGAAAACAACTTCCACACAAGAGAAAGAGGAGGAGGAGGAGGAGGAGGAGGAGGAGGAGCGCAACACTAAATATTAACTTGAGTCGACTTGGCGTCCGTAATGTCAACTCACGGAAACTTGGGGCTTCCTGCAACACTTGAGAGAGAGAGAGAGAGAGAGAGAGAGAGAGAGAGAGAGAGAGAGAGAGAGAGAGAGAGAGAGAGAGAGAGAGAGAGAGAGAGAGAGAGAGAGAGAGAGAGAGAGAGAGCTAGTGAGAGAGAGAGAGATAGAGAGAGAGAGAGAGAGAGAGAGAGAGAGAGAGAGAGAGAGAGAGAGAGAGAGAGAGAGAGAGAGAGAGAGAGAGAGAGAGAGAGAGAGAGAGAGAGAGAGAGAGAGAGAGAGAGAGAGAGAGAGAGAGAGAGAGAGAGAGAGAGAGAGAGAGAGAGAGACCCATAAAAAACGTTCTTTTACTCCTATTGCGACTCCGTTTCTTCGGCAATTAGTTGGATGGAGGAATGGTGACAAAGGTAAGCTGAGCAGGGAAGGAGGGAGGGAGGGAGAGAATTAAGGGCAGGTGAACAAGGGAGAGAAAGATGAAAGTTAACGGGAAACCTGAGGAGGGAAGGGTGGAGAAGAGAAGGGTGGAGAAGGATATCGAGGGGGCGGAGATGGACGTAGAACAGATGGGTGATAAGGGAAGTGGAATAAAGCGGATGGATGCAAGGAGGACTACGGTAAGTGTGCAAGGTGTGCGTAAGGGCAGTGTCAGGGAGAGGGTGGAGAGAGGAGAGGAGAGGCAGAAGGTGTGCCAAGTGGAAGCTGCAGCGAGGGAGAGAAGAATGATGAAGAGATATCACTGCACAGGTTTATACGAAGTGAGCCGAAAGGTGAACGGGAGTTTGTTTGCAATGATTAATAACCTACAGTAATTATTTATATAGAGTGGTTAAGGGGAATTTTGACTTGTACCTTTTTTTTTGTTGGTCCGGATATATCAATTATTATTTATGTTAGTCCTTTTCATCACAAAAAAAATCCTTATATACATTTTTTTTATTATCAATATGAAATGAATATCACCCTTGCAAATATCAAACTTATACCTATTACAGTGTGACCTTCTTAGAACAAATACTTCATCAATACAGTCTTTGTTAATCTCATCTACCCATACAAATATGACCGACACTCGGAGTAACTTGAGTCTTTTCAGTAAAGGCAATCTACGTGGGTAATGAATCATTTTATGCTTGTCTTTTATGTACGGATTCATGACCTCTTCATTTCTACATTTCGATTAACGTATAAGACTATGAAAAACTGATTAATTTGTAGAACACGTCAATATATCATGAAAGATGGATAGGATATAAAGAAAAATATGAGTGATCTTTGATTCTTTAGACTTTAAAAAAAAAAAAAAGTCTATTCATTTGGGCAAGGCCACTCACGGTAGCTTAGTCCCAGCGACTCCACTTTCCCCTTCTGGCTGGGTAGCTCCGAGCTGGATGATGTAACCTACTTGTCATGTTAAGTAGTCAACATAAAACGGTTAGTAGTAATGATAAAATGTTAAGTAGTCAACATTAAGTGCATAATTAAATCAAATCACCTTGGGCAGTGCTTGAACATAAATTAGCAGTTTGTGCTAGAAGTGCATTTTCTGTTGACTACTTAACATTTTATTATTACTACTTACCATTTTATGTTGATTACTTAACATTAAAAGTAGGTTACATCATCCAGCTCGGAGCTACCCAGCCAGAAGGGGGAAGTGGAGTCGCTGGGACTAAGCTACCGTGAGTGGCCTTTCCAAAATGAATAGACTTATAGTTCTACCATCAAAAGCGATAGAAAAACAGGAAAATTATTATAAAAAGCAAGACATCCAGCACCGCCTACTCCCATTCTTACCCTAGAACACTTACGCTATGGCCGAGTAACGTAATCACTCGCATGGGGTGAAATAATCCTTCATTGGAAAATTTAAGATGAGTCGTTGTAATCGAAATTTATTGAATCTGAAAAAAAATGCCACATATAACTTGTGTACATGCATATATTTTTGCTATTTTTACAAGTAACAAAAAGGCTGAATGCTTTAGGGGCAACTAAAAACAAATAGAAAAAAATACCAAGATTTACTATTAGACTATTCCAAAAAGAATCACGGTAAAGGTACGTCTAAAGGTGACGCGTTGAGCGTTGCCACACACACCCAGGTAGTGGGAGCTTCAGCTGTGGGGGCGACAGCCTTCTGACGCCAATGGAAACTCTACGGAAGAACACCAAAAATGAATATTTTCGGGGAGGCAATATTTTTCAATAAAATTTTCCAAAAAAATTAACCACTGTCTATGAATACGAAATTATTGAAGATCATTAGACTACATTTGAGCAAACGTCACATTTATTTACTTTAAATGAAAACTAACATGGAATTTATTTTAAGATAAAAATACGATGGCTTGGTACTGATTTTTTTTTGCTTTCATTTATTTATACCTATAAATAAACACGAAGTGAATGACTGTGAAATTCTTACTATAACGTTCTGTGCAGCCCAGGCACCGTGTGAGCTCTGCTGCATGTCAGTACTGACTAGCTTGGGTCAGCAGCCTGGCAGGGGACGCGATGTTGCAGACGGTACAGATGACTGTCTTGAGACCCCTTTATAGATAATGAGCATTGAGCTTTTGCTGCCTCCATGGCCTGATGATGTCCATGAATACTCCTTAATATATATGTGCTCCATCATTCTAGTAGCACATCCTCTCTGGAATTTCACTAGTGATTACCCGCGCATGTTTGTACGTTAACATTTCCGTGGGGTAAAATCGATGCAACCCCCCTATACACCACCACGCGTGGAGGCGGTGGCGAAGTGGTTAGCGTGCCGGCGCCGCGTGCAGGATGACGGGTTCGCTTACTGCCCGCCGCCACATTTTTAGTTTGTTTTTTTCATATACTCAACGTAAGCCTTTTATGGTCAAGAGACACAGCAAAGTGAGCAAACCGATATTTTGACAACTGTAAATATTCCCGTCCATATCACGTCTCCAGAACACACTCACACACTCACCCTAAAGTAACACCTCCCCCCTAACACACACAGACTGACTCACACTGACACACACTGACAAAGAAAATTCACAAACCGTGCAAACAGAGAATCTATGAACGAAAAACAAACACACGTAGTACACACACACACACACACACACACACACACACACACACACACACACACACACACACACACACACACACACACAAAGAGAAGAGTAAGCTCACCTTGATCTCAGGACGCGAGGACTTGACGGGACGAGTCGTTTTAAGCGAGACAGACTCACCGCCACTTTGGGCCTGAGTGGCGTCCATGTGGGTTGAAGAGACTTAGTGGTCACTGTTTGAGGATGGCTGCTTAGGCTTCCGGTCTTTGGTCGGCAGTGGGACGCTTAATGGGTTGGCTGAAGAGTTAGGTTGAAGGTAAGAAAGTGCTCTAGCGGTGCAGGAGCGGTCGGTTGCATTAAAGGGAGATGATTTTCGGTTGTTCCCCTTGTATACACGCTAGATTTCAAGGTTTGTTCGTTATGGTGTAAGATTATGAGTAGGTAAGATGTGAGAGAGTGTACGACGGTTCTTTCTTTGTTTCCTACTCGTATCTACAGTCTGCATGCTCGTATCTTGCGCATCAGTCACTGTTGTTTATATTTTACAGCGTGTCTTTTCGCCAAACTGCTTCGTTGTCATTAAATCTCTTTCACACTTATATATTAGTGTGAGGGTTTTAAACTATTCTTTGTCGCATTGATATTCAAATTGTTACATTGTCATTGTATATCATATCAAACAATTTTCCTTGCACTTTTTAAAAACGCCCTCATTCTTGTGTTATAATACGGTTCTCGTCTCGATGTATGTCTTTTCAAACTTTCTTATTCACTGTATTTTTTGTTTCAAACTGTTCCTTATTCACTGCATTTATAGCTTGCTTCTTATTCACTGTATGTCTTTTTAAACTGTTCCATATTCAATGTGCTTCAAAGTTGTTTCTTATTCACTGTAAGTCTTTTGAAACTTTCTTTTTCCCTATGTCTTCTTAAACTTTCTTATTCATTGTATTATTTTCAAACGTTCTTATTCATTCTATTTTCAAATGTTTTTTTACTCACTGCATGTCTTTTCAAACTGTCCTTTATTCACTGTTTTTACAAATTGTTTCTTATTTATACTACGTCTTTTCAAACTGTTTATTATTCACTGTATGTCTTTTCAAACTGCTTCTTATTTACTTTGTGTTTCCAAACTGTTATTCACGTATGTCTTTTCAAACTGTTTTTCTTTTCACTCTCTGCAATTAATCACTTGTCTTTTCTTCTTTCACTTACTCCTCGTTCGTTTAATTATTCAAGTGCTTTATTATTTTCTTTTAGCATCCGTCCCTTCATTAGTGTGTTCTTGTTCTCCCGCTGTACTCTTCCTTCTCCCCCTCGTTCTTTATATTCTTCTTTCGTTCTTTATCTTGTTATCGTTTGCTTCTAGTACACTTTATATTTTCCTTTTTCTTAATTGTTTTCTTTCCATTTATCAGCTCGAGAGACACTGGAAAAACAGACAAAGAATTATGCGTTAGCGTCTATTAATTTTTTGTGGTTTATAATGTGCTGCAGGTCTGGGGTCTCTCTCTCTCTCTCTCTCTCTCTCTCTCTCTCTCTCTCAAACTCCGAAGAAATGCTGTAAACTATGATTTTCTTCTCAAAATCACTTGAACAAAAATAGCGGACCAAAGTTTTATATGCGTAACGTGTGTGTGTGTGTGTGTGTGTGTGTGTGTGTATGTGTGTGTGTGTGTGTGTGTGTGTGTGTGTGTGTGTGTGTGTGTGTGTGTGTGTGTGTGTGTGTGTGTTGTGTGTGTGTGTGTGTGTGTATGTGTGTGTGTGTTTGTGGTTACCTAAACTCTTTCCCTTCCTGCCAATGTATAATCTTCTATAAACACATTTATATTCTATTAATTTTCATTTCATTACCTTTTTAAACTTCATATTCTTTCCTACTGACTCTCCCAAACATTCATATCAAAGCAATAACCAGATGTGAACAAAGAGGTAACACAAAGTCCAAATGTAAATCCTGTTATTGACGGCCTCCACAAGCAAGATAACTTTTTTTGATCAATCAGACATGATGACTATTACCTCACTCTCACTTGTCTCTTGCAGCTTTATTGATAACCAGACTCGCTGCCCACACCCTCTCATCCTGCTCTCCACTCGCTCTCCACTCGCCTCCCCTCTCTCATCATTCTTCTCCCCTCCTCTCCCCTCCATTCATTTTATACCCGCCCGATCACCCTCCTTTCCCACCTCCTATCCCAAAACTTCACACAGCGCCAATATCTCCCTAACCCCAATCGACGTTCCTCTTCTCCCCTTTTACCACTTCCTCTCACCTCCTTGACCTATGCCTTAATCTCTTCCTCTCTCCCCGTCAAGAAAAAGACCTACCAACACCCCAGCACTTCACCCCAATTAAATATCCCTCCTCTCCACTCTTATCCATTGCTCAACTTTCAGAATCCACATTTTTCCGTATAAAATAACCTCCTCTATTCCCTCTACGCCTTAATCCCCTTCACATCCCCCCTCGGAAAAGGATCTACCAACTCTACAGCCCTTCACTTTGTCTATATATCTCTCCTCTCCACTCCTCTTATTTGCTCAACTTTTAAAATCCACTCTCCTTCATAACAAACCCCACTCTTCCTCGCATTCAAAAAGAAGACTTATCTACACAACACTTCACCTGACCTACATTTCTCCCTTCTCTGCTCTTTTTTTCACTTTACTCCCCTGATGGCCTTCACTTTCACTTCAGAACCTTCTCTTCCCGCTCACAGGCTTCCTCTTACATCCTTTCCCTTTCCTCTAAAAACAAGACCAAACAACAACAGTTCACCTGACCTACATATATCTCCCGTATCTGTTCCTCCCTCCTCTCCTCTGCTTCCATGATCTACTTCCGTTTCCTCCCTTTCCCTCCCTTACATAAGCCCTATTATTTTACATATCTGCTGTCTCTATCCCTTCCTCCTTTACTCTGCTTCCACGATCTACTTTCATTTCCCTTCTAGACCTTCGCTTTCCAACTCCCTCCCTTACATAAGCCCTATCATTCTACATATCTGCTGTCGCTATTCCAACCTCCTTTCCTCTGCTTCCATGATCTACTTCCATTTCCCTTCCCGACCTTCGCTTTCCAACTCACACACTTCCACTGATTCCCTTTCCAGCCCTTACCTAAGCCCTATCCCCAGCCCTCCCCACCCCCCACTCCCCTCACCCCACGCCGCCTTAACCAACACAAAGTAAAGGTTTCCAAGTTCCAACTGTCCAACTGGCAAGGGTTCTTTTCCCCGAGTCAAGTATTTGAGTAAGTAAAGCCGAGTTAGGGGTAAAAGGCGGAGGAGGGGCGAGACCAGGTGTGTTGATATTAGTTTTTTTTTTGTATGTTTAACTCTCCCTTGCAGTGGGCTCACGTACACACACACACACACACACACGGAGTCATTTCACAGGTAAATCTTTAACGCATCTTAGTGTATTTAGGACGGTTTGTAAGGCAAGTTAAAAAAAAAACATTGTGGACGAGGATGTGGAGAAAATATGGATGAAAATGAGTGGGTGAAAGAATGGATGAACTAAACACACACACACACACACACACACACACACACACACACACACACACACACACACACACACACACACACACACAGCTAAGTGGAACACGCATAATTCGCCACATAATATAAATGGCTTCATAATCATAATGGTGAATTTTGGCGGCGAATCATCAACCCGACTCGAATGTGGAGATAAAATGTGTTAAACTTTTACCGACTCGTTTTCCACCAGCCCCCCAGCGCACTCTCTCTCTCTCTCTCTCTCTCTCTCTCTCTCTCTCTCTCTCTCTCTCTCTCTCTCTCTCTCTCTCTCTCTCTCTCTCTCTCTCTCTCTCTCTCTCTCTCTCTCTCTCTCTCTCTCTCTCTCTCTCTCTCTCTCTCTCTCTCTCTCTCTCTCTCTCTCTCTCTCAAACGGTGGAATTAATCTTTTTTTTATATAAGTCCGAAGTTCATTATAATCACTTTGCCATAGACTGACTATATTTATTTTCAGTGAATGTACTAAAGTTATCTCTCTCGCTGCTAAGGCAATACTCACCCCTGCACGCAGCGCCGCTCTATTCTACCTGGAAATCGTATTATTCCTAAAAGCAAACTCAATATTTCATCCTTCATTAAGTACCACGCTAAAAAAAGTGTTACTGTTTGTTCATTATTGTGGATTGTTACGTTTGTTTGTTCTTCTCTTCGGTGTATTTATTATTTGCAAACGATATATGATAAAATGAAGAGTGATCAGAATTGTTTTATGTTGCTAAAGTTTTTTTTTTCTTCCTCAGGTAAGATGATTCTCTTGTTATCTGCAAAGCAACTACAAGGAGATACTACAGATGTAAGTACAAATCTCTCTCTCTCTCTCTCTCTCTCTCTCTCTCTCTCTCTCTCTCTCTCTCTCTCTCTCTCTCTCTCTCTCTCTCTCTCTCTCTCTCTCTCTCTCTCTCTCTCTCTCTCTCTCTCTCTCTCTCTCTCTCTCTCTCTCTCTCTCTCTCTCTCTCTCTCTCTCTCTCTCTCTCTCGTAATCGCATAATGGTTTCGGTCATAACAGAGAACAAGCGATCATTAACAAGCATTCATTAGGGAGCATTGTTACCAGTAGCAGGAATAATCATTGTAGCAGTATCAGTAGTAGTAGTAATAGTAGTAACAGTGGTAGTAGTAGTAGTAGTAGTAGTAGTAGTAGTAGGTGTTGTGTTGCTGGATACTGACGTGCTGGGATGAAGTGTAGGATAAGTAACAAAATTGGAATCCGTGCGTATTAGGTTATTAAGGATACCAAAAACTCATAAACAAAATGCGAAGTGCTGAGAATGCCGAACATGCCGCGGTGATTAAAATGCCGAACTGATTAAATTAAAGAACGTACACGCACGCACGCTGGCAGGCAACAACTAGGAACAAAAACACGGGCGGGCGCACCAATAGAAAGTTATTTAAAAGCCTGCACGCAATGAAACAGAAGCAATAAAATGATCCCGAATAATGAAGATGAAACGAGCCTGACAGCGGTACCATACGGCGTGATGAAAAAAAGTTAATATCAACTACCTGTTCAATCGTACAATGGACTTTCCCGTTCATATACTGTAGGGGAAAATATCAAGACTCAACTCGACTGGAAAAAAAAGATATGAAGGACGAAAATATAATGACAAAAAAACAGGAAAGGCTAACAATATATGCAGTTTCAGCTTTCCCATAATTGGTGTGTAAAATATCAAGAATTAACTGCCTGTTTAACCGTGCCATTGACATTTCGTTAATATACTGTAGAGGAAAAATAGGAAAAATGTAAAGAATCAACTCGAAGTGAAAAACATAAATAAATAAGAGGGGAAGTTAATGATATATAAAACACCAATATCCCATTCAGCTTTCCCGGAATTAGTGTCAAAATATCAAGAGTCAACTAAAGTGTAACAAAAGATAAACAGAAAATAGCAATACATGAAGCATCAATAATGATTTCTCAGCATTTGCATTAAAAACAAAACAAAAAACAAAACAAGCAGCACAAACTGGACTGCATAACTGGAATGTAACCCGGAAATAAAGCCTCATAAATACAGTATAGATATGGAAGATAATAACAGCATTCATAATCCTCCTCCTCCTCCTTCTGCTCCTCCTCCTCCAACTCCTCCTTCTGCTGCTGTGTCTGCTACCCTTTCTTTTGCTCCTCATTTTCCTGACTCCCTACATCCTGCTCCACTAATGTATAAAAAACGGATAAATAAGATAAAAAAATACACGAAACAAAACCGATCAAGCATAAACAGTAAAATCAAAAAAATAAAATATGTAACAAAATCAAATAGAAATGAACACAAACCAAGTACTAGAATAAATAAATAACAACAAAAATCTTAATCCACAACCACCAAGGAGCGCTTCTTTCTTACTTTCTATTTTTTTTCGCATATTTATCTATTCATTATTTTTTCTACATATATATTTTTGTTTATCTACCACCACCACCACCAACAACAACAACAACAACAACAACAACAACATCAGCAACAACAATAACCGCAGCCTTAGTTAGCACGAATCTGTGGGATCAATTATTGCGGGTCTGTTTGTCTGTCCGCGTGTCTGCCTGTCTGTCTGTCCGGTCCGGGTGGGTCTGGAGCTGACGTGATGGTAGTGGCTGTGGCGGCGGCGGCGGCTGAGACAGATCAGGCGGAAAACAAATCTAAATTAATAATAAATGATAAACTCCTGATTGGACCCGACTCCCTATAGCGTGCACATGACGTCACTTTGTTTTGGGTTCGTTGGGTTCGCTGTGTGTGTGTGTGTGTGTGTGTGTGTGTGTGTGTGTTGTTTTTGTCTTCTACTTCATCATATTCTTCTTCTCCTTTAGACTTTACTCCTCTTTTCTCCTCCTCCTCCTCCTCCTCCTACCTCTGCCTCTTAATGATCCTCCTCCCCCTCTTCCTCCTCCAGCGTCCCCCGTTTGTCCAGATCTTCCGTCCTTGGATCTCCCTCCTCCTCCTCCTCCTCTTCCTCTCACAGGGTCCGGAACGGCATTGTCCTCACTAAATTGACAGCAAATGTGTGTGTGTGTCTGTGTGTGTGTGTGTGTGTGTGTGTGTGTGTGTGTGTGTGTGTTAGAGAGAGAGAGAGAGAGAGAGAGAGAGAGAGAGAGAGAGAGAGAGAGAGAGAGAGAGAGAGAGAGAGAGAGAGAGAGAGAGAGAGAGAGAGAGAGAGAGAGAGAGAGAGAGAGAGATCCTATCCTTCACTTCTTTTCTTCTCCATTCCTCGTCTCTCTACTCTATCCCCCTCTTTCTCTTCTTCCTTTCTCTACCATCTCTGTTCACAGTTTATCTGCATCCCTTAGCAATCATTTCCTTTATTTTACTTTCTATTCACTACTTCCTCCATTCTCTCTTCCACTCTCCTTATCCTTCTTTCCTTCTCCCTGTTCTAATCTTTTTTTCATAACTTCCTCTGTACCTCCAATCATTCTCCTGTTTCTCTAGCTTCCTCGTATTCTCTATACCCTCACACTCTTTATTCTTTCCTCTCCCACCTCACTCACATGCTATTTTTTTTTTCACCCCCCTCTCTCCCTCCCTCCCTCCTTCCCTTTCTCTCTCACGCGCTTTGTCAGCCTTCCCCTTTTCATCTCCCCCTCCCTTCCTCATTCTTTTTTCCTCTTATGTCACACAATCCTGACTTCTACACGACTTTTCTTCCTCCTTTCCCCTTTCCCCTTCCAGCTCTACCTTCCCTCCTCTCCCTCAAACTCACCACTGCCAGCCTCTCCCCTCCCTCTTGCTACGGCCCTCCTCCCTTCTTTCACCACTGCCCTCATACCTCTCGCTCACTACTGCCCTCCTCTTCCCCTTCCCCTTCCCCCCTCCCCTCCGCCGTCACACAGCCTGACAGCCCCGCCAACAGCTGCCCCGTAATTTAGTTTTCAGGAGCGTTGTTCGAAAACGTTGTAAATGGCAAACTCGCGCCGACATCGGGTACGACTTGAGCCAATTGTGACGCACGACGACGCCGACATTTAAGCGGACCGGCACGACCGACCCTGGACGACGACGACTACTAACAGACGAAGAGAAGGAATAGGAGGAGTAGTAGGAGGAGGAGGAGGAAAGTTAGACCGCCCGCGATGATGAGGACGACGACTTGGCAAATGATGACATGCCGTGAACGCGTGAAGGACTGAGTGATTGGTTGGTTGATTAGGTGATTTTGTGGTGGTGTCGAGGTGATTGTGGTGTTGATGGTGGTGGTGGTGGTGATTGTAGTTGTAGGGGTGCCAATTGTGATGTTAGCAATGGTGATGGTGATTGTGGTGGTAGCAGTGATGATGATAAATGTGGTGGTAGCGGTAAATGTCTTGCCAATTGTAATGGTGGTAGTGACTGTGGTGATGATTGTGGTTGTGATGATGGTAATGGTGGTGGCAGTTCTTTTTTATTATAACATCGTTGCTTAACATTACCGAAAGAATACCAAAAGGCGTTTATTGTTTTTAGTGGTGACAATGATGATGATGGGGTGATGATGATGATAATGATGATGATGGCTTTATTTACATTTACTATATCGATTTTGTATACTGACGGATGGGTAGAGAAGGAGGAGAAAGAATACGTGAAAAAGTGGGAATGAAAGTGTAGAACATATAAGAAGGAATTAAAGGAAAAAGGTAAAATAAGAAGAGAAAGAAGACAAAGACGTATGTACAAGTGGAACTGTAAAGAATATAAGGAGGAATAAAAAGGATTTAGTAAAAGAGGAAGAAAAGGAAAGAAAGACATTAAAGTGAAACTGCAGATCATAACATAAGAGGCAAAAGAAGGAGAAAATCTGGAGGAGGAAGACGTAAAAGTGGAAGTATAAAGCATAGAAGAAGATAAAAGAGAGGAACAAATAAAAAAAGAATAAGAAGGAAGAAGAAAACGTGAAAGTGAAAATGTAGTGAAAAAAAATAATCAAAACAAAAATGAATGAGAGAGGAATATCAAGTCAGCACATGGATAGCAGGATATTCTAGCACCTCTTTTTTATTTCAGTTTCAATATTCTCACAATGCTGTCATTCACATTTTTTTATATCCATGTCTGCTCATCGATGGGGACTTTGTTTTGGTCTGTCATTTTCTTTATTTTCCCTTGACGCCCTTTCATGGATATCAGTAACAACAAGAACAGCAACAACATCAACAACAACAATATGAATACGAATAATAATGGGATCTATAAGTGAAGACAACGTAGTGAACCTTCTAAGAGGAATAAGTGGAATAAATATAAGACGATTCAATGTTATTTTTAGCGGATCAGTTAGCGCAAGGTTCCGTGATGCTCTTGACGCTTTAAATCCTTAACAGGGAGAGTAAGGCGATTGTTTTCTTTATTTTATCAACTTGAATTATTAATGTTACCTCCGCTTTGAACGATGGAGTGCTTACTGGAAACGTGCATACAAACACACACACACACACACACACACACACACACACGATGGCACGCACTCTCGCCCACGGCAATATAACGTACACAAATTCATACACGGCATTTGTAGTCTTGAGAAACAGGGCTGTTAGGCAGGACAATGTACACGCACACGCACACACACACACACACACACACACACACACACACACACACACACACACACACACACAACAGGGAGAGAGAGCGAAAACAAGAGGAGAAAGAAAAAAAAGAAAAAGAAAGAAAATAAGATAACAAAATTAACCCCCCAAGATAGAGAGGAACAGAAAAAAAGGAAATAGAAAAAAAGAGCAAAAGCTAAATTAATTCTCTATAATAAAATCCTACAACATTTCTGTCTTATGGAAGCCTTGTAAGATACGACACATTTTTTCCTTCATCATCATGGGAAGCCACACAGCGTCAAATTTTTATTCAATCTTTCGCGGGACACTCCAACCATTTTTTTTCCCACCCCCTTTAATGCATTTTATTCTTTTAAACTTGGCGTCTATAATTTCCCTTAATGATGTTTTCCTCACGTCTGAATTTTATCGTCTAACTCAACTATCTTCTTTATTTTCTCCCTATCATCTTACTTTCTAACTCCATCTTTATCATCTCTTCCTGACAGCTTTATCTCTTTATTTTCTGATCTTCTTTTTTCTGACACCTTTACCTTCTTTATTTTCTCCCTAGCATCTTACTTTTTGGCACCATCTTTATCATCTCTTCCTGACAGCTTTATCTCTTTATTTTCTTATCTACCTTTTCTGACACCTTTACCTTCTTTATTTTCTCCCTAGCATCTTACTTTTTGGCACCATCTTTATAATCTCTTCCTGACAGCTTTATCTCTTTATTTCCTTATCTACTTCTGATCTTGTGCAACCGTTATTCATCCTCTTCTCTGGATAACCTTTCTGTGACGAGTTTTCCTCCATGTTTCTTTCCCTTCATACACAATACTGTTTAATTTTGTTGATGTTCTATGGTTACTTCTTCTTCATTCTCTGCCTGAACCTCATATGGATGTTGTTTTCGCCTCCTGCAAACCACAGTTCACTATATTATTACTTTCCCGATGATTATTAGTTATTGTCTATACAAAATGATGATGATATAATTGTTTTCACCTCTCCTATGGTATTTTGCTTTCAATAGTCACGAATATTCATAAACTTCATCCGTTCACACATGGCGGAGATAATTAAATCGGTGAGCGACTCTGCAGCTAAAGCGATACGATAGAGACCATTATATTTTTTTTACACTAACTGATACGTCCCCTCTCTCTCTCTCTCTCTCTCTCTCTCTCTCTCTCTCTCTTTTATGGTCCTTTAAATACTTTTTCGATGATCCAAAGACGATTATCGCGCGCCATTGTGAATCGTGTGTACCAGGCGTGAAGTTATGGCGTGTGTGTGTGTGTGTGTGTGTGTGTGTGTGTGTGTGTGTGTGTGTTATTGGCAGGGGATCTAATCGCACGCATAATAATGGCCACAAAAATACGAAAAGCGAAAACTGAACGCGTGAAAAATGTGGCAAAAATAGATACAGAGATAGTACTGCGATATAGGCAAAGATAGTTACAAAAATATATACATACAATAAATAAAAAAGGTAAAAAGATGGGGGTATTTTGCTAGTATTTGATGTTTAGCATTTCATATTTATCTTTCCTCCTTTTTCCACCCCTCTTTTCCTACTTTTCCTTCTTTTTCTTCCTTCTTTTTCTCCTCTCCAAGTCATCCTACCGCATTTTTTTACTCGTTTTTTCCTCTCTTAGGTCTCCTCTTTTACTTCTTTTTTCCTTCTTTCTTTTCGTTCTTTCCTCTTATCGACAATTACTACTTTCTTTCTTCGACGATTCTTTTTTCCTCTCTTTCCTCTCTTCCTCCTTTTTTACCTCCATTCCTTCTCTCTCTCCACAACTACTACTGCACATTTTTATTCTTTTCCTTCACTTTTCCTCTTTCCTCTTATTTTTCTTCCTACCTTTTCACCTTTATTTTCATTCTTTCCTCCTCTCGATGACACCCACAGTTTATTTATTCTTCTCTTCTTCCTCCTCCTAGTCATCTCTCTCTCCAGTCTTTCCTCAACACTAGAACTGTTACCCCAGCTCTTCTTCCTCTTTGCCTCCTCCTCCGCCTCCTTCTCTCTCCTCATTCTTTCCTCAACATTACAACTATTATCACAGCTCCTCCTCTTCTTCCTCCTGCTGCTGCTCCTCCTCCTCCTCCTCCTCCTCCTCCTCCTCCTCTTCTTCCTCACATCCAGAAAAGACCAAGAATCACTTTCTGAGCTCTCTCTCTCTCTCTCTCTCTCTCTCTCTCTCTCTCTCTCTTCTCTCTCTCTCTCTCTCTCTCTCTCTCTCTCTCTCTCTCTCTCTCTCTCTCTCTCTCTCTCTCTCTCTCTCTCTCTCTCTCTCTCTCTCTCTCTCTCTCTCTCTCTCTCTCTCGGCCTGGACATACCAAACGGCTTCCTTAATTTACCGCTTAAGGGTGCCACATACCTCCTGCAGCCCCCTCTCCCTTTGAAGTATTCCTCCTCCTCCTCCTCCTCCCCCTCCTCCTCCTACTCGTCCTCCTTCTCTTGCTATTCCTCTTCCTATGTCTCTTTCTCTTTCTCCTTTTTCGTTCTCTTTTTCGTTATCTTTTTGGGTTTTTTTTTCTCTTTCTTCGTCTTCCTCTCCATCATCATCTTCTTTCTCTTTCTTTCTGTTTGTTTTAGTTTTTTTCTTTCCTTTTACTATTTCTTGCTGATTCTTTATGCTATTCCTTTCTATTTCTTTCTCTTTATATTCTTCTTTCTCTTTCTCTTCCTCTTTCTTCTCCTTCTGCTTCTTCTGCTCCTTCTCCTCCTCCCCGCCCATCTTATCCTTCTTCTCCTTCCCCTCCTCCTCCTCCTCTTCCATCAACACCATCGTCAAGCCAAAAGAAGAGAATGAACGAGAGTAAGAGAGAAGAGGAAAGAAAGCATGACGTGGTGGGAGGAAAACTGGGAGAGAGAGAGAGAGAGAGAGAGAGAGAGAGAGAGAGAGAGAGAGAGAGAGAGAGAGAACATATCACTTTCATCTGTCATTATCATTTTTTATTCTTTCCTCGTTTTTTTTTTTTTCGTCATTCCCTTAATTAATCGTGTGTTTCGTTTCGCTCCATCTTTCATTATCTTTTTTTCATGTGTATTCTCTGCCCGCTTTTGTTCCTACATTATCATCAAGCCTCTTCCCTTTCCTTACTTTTCGCTTTCTCTCTCTCTCTCTCTCTCTCTCTCTCTCTCTCTCTCTCTCTCTCTCTCTCTCTCTCTCTCTCTCTCTCTCTCTCTCTCCTCTCTCTTCTCTCTCTCTCTCTCTCTCTCTCTCTCTCTCTCTCTCTCTCTCTCTCTCTCTCTCTCTCTCTCTCTCTCTCTCTCTCTCTCTCTCAACAATTCCTCCCTTTCACCCCCTACCTCCACTGATACATACCAATCGACTCTCTCACTTCCTCCCTCCCCTTCCCTTTCCCTCCATTCACCCCTCACTCCCTTCCTCTCCCTAAGCCTCTCCCCTTCCCTTATCACTCCCTCCTTTCCCCTCTCCTCACTCACCCTTCATAGATTTCCATTCCGTTCCTTTCCATATTTTTTTATTACTTTTCTCTTTTTCTTTCATTACACTCATCCCATTACCTTCGTTCTTAATCATTTTCTTTCCATTCATCCCTTCTTCATTTTCTTTCACTTTCCCTCCCTTACATATCCTCCTTCTCGCCCTCTCTAGTTTTACATTCCATTCCCATCCACAGCCTATTTACTCTCTCTCCCTTTCCTATATTTCTCATCTTCTCCTTTTCTTACTTTAACGTATTTTTTCCTTTCATCTCTTCTTTCCTTTCTCCCCCTTTCTTACATTATAGTTCATCCCTTTCTCTTCCTCCTCCTCCACCGTCACCTGTCTTTCCATCTCTACATCTCTTCACTTTCCCTCCTCTTCCTATATTACACTTTCCCTCCTTCTCTTCCTTCTTTACAGT
>NC_066522.1:10115252-10132752 GCF_024679095.1 Eriocheir sinensis
AAAAAGAAGAACCAAAAAGTATAAAGTTGACTAAAGGTATGAATGATGCAAAACGTAAAAAGATGATTAGAATAAAAACAAGGCTGAATAATCATATGAGTAAGGAGAAAAGGAGAAAGTGGAGTGTATAGCACATGAATGGAGCAAAAAGTGAGGTTAAGTAAAAATATATGTGGTAAAAAGTAGAGCTAAGTAAAAATATGATCATAGCAAAACGTAGAAATTGAAGTAAAGCTATGAGTGAAGTAAAATCAATAAAAGACAAATTAGAAAGAAAGAAAGGGAACAAGCGGAAAATATCTACAGAGGAGGAAGAGAAAGAGAATCACGAAGAGGGATAAACGCAGATGCAAAACTCACTAAATCGTATTATATGACAAGACATGTAAAAAAAAATCCATTCCCTTTTTTTCCTTGTTTGCTGTGTGACAGGAGCATTAGCCAGAGGCAAATGTAGTTAGTCACGCCTACACACACACACACACACACACACACACACACAAACAAGTGATTTTTTTTTTAAGGATGAGAGAGAGAGAGAGAGAGAGAGAGAGAGAGAGAGAGAGAGAGAGAGAGAGAGAGAGAGAGAGAGAGAGAGAGAGAAACAAACACATACATACAAACAAAGAAACAAATACAGAAAAAAAACACCAGCCGTTTTTATTTCTTTTTTTTATTCAACCATAACGTTTCTTACCCAATTTTTTTCCCTCCTTCCTTCCTTCCTTCCTTCCTTTCTTATTCTTTCCTTTCTGCCATGTTTTATTTATCCTTCCTGTTTTACTCAGTGTCTTCCTGGCCAACCCTCTTTCTTCCCCTCTTCTACCCTTCCTGCCCTTCTTCGTTCCCGCCTACTCTCTACACCGTCGGGAATAGTATAACAAAAAAAGGCGTAGTATACAGAGCAGGAAACCGGGTAGCAGAAAGGGAACGACTGAAGAAAGGGAAAGAATATCAGTTGAAGAAAGAGTTAGGAATTACAAAGATATATTCAGGACTACAGGACAGACTTGCAAAGGATAAAGAAAAAAATGCATAAAGAAAAGTTCAGTCGCAGAGAAAAAGGGCTGCAGAGAGGAGCGACTAAAGAGAGTGAAAGGTTACCAATGGAAGAAACAGTTATAGATTACAAGGATATATTCAGAACTACAGGTCACACATGTAAAGGTTAGAGAGAAAAAAAAATGCATAAAGAAAAGTTCAGTTACAGAGAAATACAATTGCAGACCCAAAGCAAAGGATGAAAAGGATGATGAAAAAAAGGTGCGTGAAGCATAAGTTAAAAGATACAGAGGACACAGAACTACAAACCAGAGAGAAAGGCAAAGGATAAATAGGGAGATGGATGCATAAAGACGTTAAATAGTACAGAGAAACAAAGAATTACAGACCAGAAATAGGCAAAGAAAGAAAAAGAAACAAAGAAGTTAAATTATATACAAAGAACACAGCATTACTAACGTGAGACAGCCAAGAGGATAGAAAAGAGAAAATAACGCACAAAAGAAGAGTTAAAAAGTATAGATAAAAAATACAGAACTACAAACACCACAAAGCTCTTCAAAATACGAGACGGACGAAAAATAAGCCCGTAACATTCTGCTCCTACAAGAGAAACACATGGAGGCACGAGAGAATTGTCAATCTTTTTAGTTCCTGATGTCGGGCTTTGGAGCTAAACAGTTGGAAGGGATTTATTCTTATGAAAGTTTACCTCAGTACCAGACGGCGATAAGACGATCATTTTGGCCTCATCATAGACACAGAGAGATCGCCCAATGTACATAGACAACGGAGAGGCACAACGCTGTCAGTACCTAAAACAAAATAAAAATAAAAAGGCTTAGAAATAGATCGTAAGGGTAAATGCTAATAAAGGTAAACTGGTTCGTGGTAATAATAGTTTGAAGACCAATGTTGTACGAAGAGATGTAGAAGATTAAAGAGGGAAAAGATGCATAGAGAGGAAAATTAAGGGTAAAGAGACGCAAAGAGATACAGACCAAAGAAATAGAGGTTAAAAAGGGAAAAGATGAATAAATGGAAAGTTAAAAGGTATAGAAAACACAGAGCTAAATGTGGGAATAGGAATTCAGTAGAAACTATAGACAAATGCAGGATGAGAGAGAGAGAGAGAGAGAGAGAGAGAGAGAGAGAGAGAGAGAGAGAGAGAGAGAGAGAGAGAGAGAGAGAGAGAGAGAGAGAGATGGAATTGGAATGGGTCACGCAGAAAACCGTGGCTTTCCCCAAACAGACAAACAATGCCGCCCGAACCCCCCCCCCCCCCCGGGTGTGCTCGGCAGCAAGGAGCACGAAAAGAAAAACATTCACCAAAAGGGCAGACTCGAACTTTTTTCCATTTAACTTATCTCTTATCGGTGAAATATAAGAAGCGTGGCGGGGATGCTATTCGGAGGCTCGGTGCTCTTATACGAAAACAAAACAAGGGAATACGATTTTCAGAGAGCTGCAGCATTTATATTTAATGGTCACTTGAGGAATAAATATTGAACGGCAACTCAACTCTACGTGCATTTCCATCCGTAAATAACAATAACAAATAAAAAATAGTAGTAGTAGTAGTAGTAGTAGTAGTAGTAGTAGTAGTAAAAATAATAATAATAGAAATAATAATAATAATAATAATAATAATAATAATAATAATAATAATAATAATAATAATAATAATAATAATAATAATAATAATAATAATAATAATAATAATAATAATAATTTCCTAAGTAACTTCCAACATTTATATATGCAATGATTTTTGGAATGCCAGCAACCTCTCTCTCTCTCTCTCTCTCTCTCTCTCTCTCTCTTTTTCCTCGGCCTTCTTTCCTCTCGGGCCAAACTAAATACCACTTCCATTAGACATTCGTTTTCTATCAAATATTGAAGCCAAATGAATTATTAACGTAGACTAAACCAATACCAGACCTAACCTTCGCGAATGAAAGGAGCCAGGGAGGGAGGAAGAGAGGGAAGGAAAGGTGAAGAGAGGGAGGAAAGAAGGCGAGGGAAGGAGGGATAAGGGAGGGCAAGGAGGGAAGGAGGGAGGGAGGGCGCAAGGGCAAGATGAGTGGAGGGGAAATTTAATAAGCTAGATTTATGAAGGGGGGGAAGAAAACGTGAAATGGCCGAAAGGAAAACATAATGATGAGAAAGGGAGAAGGAAGATGGGAAGAGAGAGAGAGAAGGAGAGAGAGGGAGAGAGAGGGAGAGGAAGGAGAAGGGAAAGAACATATGAAGCGAAGTGAAGGGTGAGAGTTCATGGAAAGAGATAAACGGAAAGAGGATCGGAGAGGAAAGACGTGGAAAGAGGAAGGAGGCAAAAGGATTGAGAAAAGAGGAGAGCGAGGTGAACGGATGGAAGAAGAAGGTAAGAAGAGAAGCGAAAAGGAAGAAGGAAGGGGAAGGAGGAGGAGGAGGAAGAGGAGGGAGGAGGAGGAGGAGGGTTATGTGGTTGAGAAGAGGAGTGGGAGAGAAAGTTATGAGGGAAGAAAATATTGTGAGGGTGTGTTGGATGAATTGTGAAGGGGGGAGGGGGGAGGCTTGGAGGGGAGGGAGAGAGGAAACGAAGGAAGGGGGGAAGGGAGGAGAAGGAGGAGAGGACGAGAGTTTACCAGAAGATAGAGAATTTACGACAAAATACGAGGAGGCAGAGGAGAGAGAGGAGGAGGAGGAGGAGGAGGAGGAGGAGGAGGAGTAGGAGGAGGAGAGGATGAAGGATAGAGGATGAGAGGAGGAAATGGAAGAAGAGAAGAATTAATATTTAGGATAAAAACAAGTAAACCACAGGAAGAAATTCAGAAATGAGTTGAAGATAGTCTAGAACAGTGGCTCCCAAAGTGGGCGATATACCGCCTACCCGGGGACAGTGGAAAGATATGGGGTACGGTGAGGAAAAAGGAGGAGGTAGGGGGGCAGCAACGGTGGCCTCATGACTAATTAAAAACTTTTTTACAAAAACTGAATGATATAATTTGTCACAAACACTAAGGCTAAGCTAAGGAGCACGTATGCCTCGTAGCTAATAAAATTTAAGTTAGAAATATTATCTTGAGTTCATCTTGTGATTGTTTTCAATTTGCAGCATACCAAATACCGAGACAGGTGTGTATTCACATGTAGGGGGGGGGAGGCTGCGCTAGAAACTCACATGGAAGCCAAGTGGGCGCCGGCTTGGAAAAGTTTGGGAACCACTGAACTATAGAAGATACCAATAAGATAAAAAAAATGACAGGAAATATACAAAACTGAATACTATATAGCAACAGCACCCAGAGAGATAATCTAACTCTACTAAGAGAATCCAGAACCATTGGAAGGATCAACACACTTCTTTGATATCATGAAGACAAATGTAGTACCTAATTGATAATCATAGCTTTCTTTACTTTCTCGAAGGGATTTTTCTTTATGTTTGAAAAGATATGTACACATGGAGAGGTGAATAAGCGGCTCACTAGAAAAAATGTCAATCAAACGAAAAACTATTATAATTTTACTAAAAAAAAATAAAACAAAAAAAAGAGATGTTTGTTGCTGTCGTGGTGTTGTTTGTGGGGGAGGTGATGATTTGGTAGCGCATTACGGTGGAAGTTGTAGTGTTGGTTAGAATGTGGTAGTGGTGGCAGGGGTGATGGTAGTTGTAGTAATAGTAGTGGTAGAGGTGGTGGAAATCGTAGTGATAGTGGTTGTAGTTTTGGCAGTTACAGAGATGGCAGTGAATAAGTAGAAGGGGTGCCTGGTAATTGCGGCAGTAATAGTAGTAGTACAAAGGAGTACAAAGGAAAAGCAAACAGCAACAGACCTCTTGGTCCTAACTAGGTTGTTTGTTCTTGCTACCATCTACTTTAATCTACAAGTCAGAGACACAGGACAGCAAAGATAAAGGCTCCTCCCCTCCCGCCAGTCCCTCCAGCCGAAGCTGGTATGAAAAGGAAGAATACCTTGTAGTATAGAAAAACTACAATGGAATTTTATATGGACAGAAGGAACTAACACTACTTTCTGTTAGACCGGAGCAAAATAGCGGATGTTCGGCTTAGCTTCTAAGTATTTGTCTAGTCGGTAGAATAGTTTCGCTTTCGACGACATTTTGAAGCAGACCCTTCCATACACTGATGACACGGTTTAAGAAGTGCTTTGATTCATTTGAGTTGAAACGCTTCCTCGTTATTTTGTATTCATTGTTTCTTGTTTTACTTTATTGAGAGACTAAAATAATCATGAACATTGACGTTATCGAGTCCCTTGAACATTTTAAACACTTCTATAAGGTCACCTCTTAGCCTGCGCTTTGATAAGCTGAATAAGTTCAGTTCTTGAAGTCTGTCTTCGTACGGTTTGTTTCGCAGTCTAGGGATCATTTTAGTAGCTCGACGCTGCACCCTCTCGAGTTTATCTATATATTTTCCGTAATAGTATTAGTAGGAGGAGGAGCAGTAGCAGTAGTAGTAAGTAGATTAGACAAGTTGAGTTGTAGTTTTGTTTAGTTATTTCATTGTAGTTTTGTGGCAGTTTCTTTGTAGTTGTTTTTGTTGTAGTAGTAGTTTTCGTTAATGATGTTCAGGAGGAAGAGGAGGAGGAGGAGGAGGAAGAGGAGAAGGGGAATGAGGAGGAGGAAAAGGAAATGAAGGAGGAGGAGGAGGAAACGGAGGGCAGAGGACGGCGGACACAGCAGAAGCTGCAGAGGTAGTGGCAGCTTTGGGGACAGCGGCAGGAGCGCGCGCGGCTGTAAACAAGTATTACGTTAAGGAGCACCAACCACAAGTACATAAGTCTCCCTCCCGGTGGCGAGCGCAAGGAGAGATACGCGAGAGGGCCATTAAGTTAAGCAGCAAACGCCGTACTCCGTCCACCATTGCACCGCCCTACCAGCCCTGTCCCGCCCCTACCGTCCCCTGTCCGCTATTACCTGCCCCGCTCCTCTTAACCCGCCCCTTTCTTCCCCGCCCCGCCCTGCTTCTCCCGTCTCCTGTCCACTATTACCCCGCCCCGCCCTGTCCCTCCTGCCCCGCCCTTCCCGTCCCCAGTCCACTATTACATCCCCAAACTTACCTACCTAACCCCCCCCCCCCCCCCCACCTGCAGGCCGCGCATGCTCCCCCGTCGTAAGCTGCTTTGCTCCTCTTACTTGGACCTCTTAGCAGAAAAAAGTACTCACGGGCTTTGGCTTATTTTTATGCAGGTTTTTTTGTGTTATATTGCTGCTCTATGTTGTTGTTATGTATATATTTTTAATGCAGGTTCGCTTATTTTTTTTATTATTTTCATTGCTTTTTTATATATTGTGATGACTAGACTTTGGAGGGAAATGTAAGCATGTATCGTTTATATGCAGTTATTTTGTTTATAAATAATGGATCTTTTTTTCTCTCATCTTTTGATTCAGGCATTTTTGATTTATATATTTGTGAATGCTTTATATTATTTTTCTGCACGGACACTTATGTTATACTTCTTCTTAGTAATTCCCGTGGTTATTTCTTTCCCATCGTATATATTCTATTTCATTTTTTTATCATCTATTTTATTTGTCATTTTTTGGGTAAGGGGAAAAGAGAAGAAAACTATCAAAAAAAAAAAAGGAGAAAGAGAAACCATGAAATAAAATAAGAAGAGGAGAAAAATGGTAAGAAACAAAGAGAGAAGAAGAAAAAGAAGAGTAGGTGAGCGGGAGACGGGAGGATGAGGAATAGGAGTGGGGTAAGGGGCACACAAAATAGGAGAGAAAAGAAAAGCAACAACCCCATATAACAAAGAGAGAAAAAGAAGAGGAAGGAAGAGTGAGCGGGAGACAGGAGGAGAAGGAGGAGGAGGAGTGAAGAGGAAAGAGAGAGAGAGAGAGAGAGAGAGAGAGAGAGAGAGAGAGAGAGAGAGAGAGAGAGAGAGAGAGAGAGAGAGAGAGAGAGAGAGAGAGAGAGAGAGAGAGAGAGAGAGAGAGAGAGAGAGAGAGAGAGAAAGTAAGTACTCACGTTTTCCAATTTGTTAGCTTAGATTGTGCACGTGATAGTCTTTCTTCTCTCTCTCGCTCTCGGGCTCTCTCTCTCTCTCTCTCTCTCTCGCACATCATCATCCCCTGCATACCAGCGGCGTCAACGGCCTCCCTCTCTCCAGACCACTCAACCTTCATCAGTAAGAGCGTAAGAATCTGCAAGTGACTGCGTCTACCCATTACTCCCTTGCTTCCGGGAAGAGAAGTAGGAGGAGGAGGAGGAGGAGGAGGAGGAGGAGGAGGAGGAGGAGGAGGAGGGGGGAAGCGGGAGGGGGAGGAGGAGGAGAAGGAGGAGAAGGAGGAAGAGGAAAATTATCGTATGCGGAAGGAAAGGATTATGCATGAAGGAAGAGGAAGAGAAGGAGGAGGAGGAGGAGGGGGTTCTTAACTATATCTTTCTTGAACGTGAATTTATCAGACTCAAACCCATTACTATGTGTCTTACCCTCCACAACCTTACCGAAGTCATACGTAACGACGCCCTGCAACCAAGTATAACCTGAATCGTTTCCTCGCACCTTTCGCCTGTCTAAATCTATCCATATATTACAAGTTTCTGTACCCGTTACTCATCTCCATTATCATCCAATGCACAGATAGTAACATATTGATAGATAGATAGAGATAGATACAGATAGATAGGTAGAAGGATAGACAAAAGAATAATAAGCGCCAGTGGCCTCAATACCATTCCCTGAGACCCGATTCCATACATAGCCCGTCTTATATGGGTGGAGAAAGAGGAGGAAGAGGAGTGGGAGGAGGAGGACGACGACGACGACAAAGTGGAGAAAGTGGAGGTGGATGAGTAGGAGGAAAAGGAGGTAGAGACGGTAGGAAATCAAGAAACAATATATGGGAAGATAGAATATTCGAGCAGGAAGGAAGAGAAGGAATATTAAATGAGAAAAAGAAAGGACGGAGGAACATTAGAAGAGGAGGAGAAAGAGGAGGAAGAAGACGAGGACGAGGAGAAAGAAAACGAGGACGAGGAGGAGAGAAACGAGGACGAGGTGTAGGAGAAGGAGCAGGAAAGGCAGCAAGAGAAAGAGGAAAAGGAGGAGGAGGAGGAAGAGGAGGAGGAAGAAGAGGAGGAGGAGGAGAGGAGGAGGCGATGCAAACTTAAGGAACGAAGAACGAAGAAGAAAGAAGAGAGAGAGAGAGAGAGAGAGAGAGAGAGAGAGAGAGAGAGAGAGAGAGAGAGAGAGAGAGAGAGAGAGAGAGAGAGAGAGAGAGAGAGAGAGAGAGAGAGAGAGAGAGAGAGAGAGAATTAAATGAAAAAGAAGCTTCGAGAGACTGATTGACGGATTAGATGCAAGCAACGTTAATAAAGCTGTGTGTGTGTGTGTGTGTGTGTGTGTGTGTGTGTGTGTGTGTGTGTGTGTCAGATAGAGAGAGAGAGAGAGAGAGAGAGAGAGAGAGAGAGAGAGAGAGAGAGAGAGAGAGAGAGAGAGAGAGAGAGAGAGAGAGAGAGAGAGAGAGAGAGAGAGAGAGAGAGAGAGAGAGAGAGAGAGTAAAGGAAGGAACAAAGGAGGGAATGACGTAGCAGTAAGTGAATCAAGAAACGGAATACGAACCTGACGAAAAAAAAAATGGAAGAAAATAAGAAAAAAAGCAGAAAAAATAAGATCCAAAAAGAAAAAAAGTGTGAGAAAAAAACAAGGAAAAATTTATAACTTTCAATTTGACAAGAATTTTTGATAATCCAATTGACCACTTCTACAAAGATTTTTTTTTTCTCTCTCTCTCTCTCTCTCATTTTTCCTTTCTTCATTCTTTCTTCCTTTCTTCCTTTCTTCTCTCTTCTTCCTTTCTTTTATTCCTTTGTTTCTTCCTTTCCTCTTCTTTTTCCTTTCTTTCTTCTATCTTTCTTTCTTTCTTTTTTTCTTTGTTTTCTCTCTTCTTTCTTCCTTTCTTCTCTCTTCCTTTTTTCTCTCTTCCTATCTTCTTTCTTCCATTCTTCTTTTTTCCTTTCTTCCTCTCTCTTTCTTCCTTTCCTTCTTTTTCCTTCTTTTTACCTTCACACTCTCTCTCTCTCTCTCTCTCTCTCTCTCAATTCAACATAACTAGCTCCTTTCCTCTCCATGGGCGCATAAATAAAGTCTTTCCAGCGTCTTCTTTTTCTTGTTCTTCTTTTTCTTTTTTTTCTATTATTTTGTCTTGCATTTGACGCCGAAGAAAATATACAAACAAATACTAAAAGGCAAGGGACTCAAATTTTTGGGTGCTCCTTTTTCCTATTCTTTATTTCGCTAACTCAAATATGTCCGGTGCTTTCTCAAGTCTGATTTAGCTTGCGAGACAGACAGACAGACAGACAGACAGACAGACAGACAGACAGACAGACAGACACAGACAAACCAACAGAAAGACAGACAGACAGACAGAAAGACACAGACAAACCTACAAACAGACAGACAGACAGACAGACAGACAGACAGACAGACAGACAGACAGACAAACCTACAGACAGACAGACAGACACAGACAGACAGATACAGAGAGGCCGGCAGACAGACTGACGGATAGACGCAGAGACAGACAGACAGAGACAGGCTGATAGACGAAAAGCGAGACAGACAGACAGACACAAAGGACAAACTGGAAAAAGGGATACAAGTCAAGAGGGAACTTTAACAAATTTACAGACTCGGAAAGAAACAAAGAGAGAGAGAGAGAGAGAGAGAGAGAGAGAGAGAGAGAGAGAGAGAGAGAGAGAGAGAGAGAGAGAGCAGGGTCAGGCAGCAGCAACACAGAAAAAAATCAGACACAGACAAAAAGACAGACAGAGTTACGAGAAGACAAAGGAACGAGGGAAACAGCAAGAGAACACGAGTGAGGCCTGGCGATAGATTCAAAAAAACTAAAATATAAAAAAATACACTAACTTGAAGACACACAGGCACAGGAATGCAGAAAAAAAAGCACAGACAGGAAGGACAACACAGGGACAAAGACATACATACACAAACACACACGCACAGACAAGACGCACCTTCAGGACCAGACCCACGTAGAACATACACAGAAATAGACAAGGAAGAAAAAAAACAGACATACGCACACAGACAGACATTCAGTGGACAGACAATAAGGTCAAATCAGAGAGCACAGTCAGAAGTAGTCAGACAAACACCTAGAAAGACAGACAGTGAAGGAGAATAGTATACAGCAGACAGAAGTATAAGCCCAGACAGACTGAGAAAGACAGGAGTGCGAGCTCGTTGGAGACAGAGTACGTAACAGCTATCGGATGAAGCAACGAAGACAGATAAACAGTCACAGAAGTTGAGACATGTCTAAACGATACAGCTGACAGGGAAAACAGCAGAGACTGACAGACAGAGAGACAGAAAGGAGTAAGAGGCAAACTGAAGGAAACAGTGGACCGAGGAGGTAAGGAGAGTGACAGGAATAAGAGAAATACAAAACAAAAGAGCTGATTAAAGAAGTGATACAAACAGACATTTGCTGCTTCTTTTACTGAATCTGTTAACTACCCCCTCCATGGCCCCGCTGCACTCCTCGACTTTCTCATGCTCATCCCCTTTCAACTGTCCAAACCAATTATTAATGCAAACCTTAATCTTCCACTCTCCATGACCTCACTTTGGAAAAACCTTGGAACCTTCTTCATCTGTGTTTCCTCCTGCCTACGATATTCTTTCAAGAGAGAGGAGAGGAGGGGACACCTCTCCTCCTGGACAGGCGACTATCTTTCGGCCACCCTTTCTTTTCTTTTAGAGTGGTAGCAGGCTTTTTTTTATTATTAATGGACAGATAGAGACAGTAATATGACAGACAGAACGAAATAGCTGATCGACAAAACAGCACACAGACAGAACATGAGTTAAAGACAGACAGAACATAACAGCTGACCAAGAACGCAACAGCCATAACAAAGACAGACCAAAACAGCTGACCGAGGAAGAGGAAGCAAAACAGACAGACGAAGAGACAGGATCAAGCGAGGAAGCAGCACAGACATCTGCAGTCAGAGAATTGGACACAGAAACAGACCAGAGCAGCAGGAGTGAGCAAGGCCGACTTAAAGTTCCATTAACGTTCGGTGTACATCAGTGAAGGGGACGAGGCGGCGGAAAGGGAGCGGAGGCGGCGGCAATGGTGGTGGGGCGGGGGTGGCGTTCCCTTAATCCTGTTATTGACTTCAACGCACGTAATGAACGCACGGAACAGAGCAGAGCAGGCAGGTGAATATTACTTTACGATACAGGTAGAGACAGGTATAGCTTTGCTCCTCTTCCTCTACCTCTTGATTCCGCTCTTGTTTCCACCTTTCCTCTTCCTCTTACAGTACAGGACAGAGTAGGCAAGTGAATATTACACAACGACACAGGCAGAGACACGTTATCTTTGCTCCTATTTCTCTACCTCTTGATTCCCCTCTTTCCCCTCCTACTCCTTTTCATCTTCCCCCTCTTTCTGTTCCTCTTCCACTTACAATACAGAACAGAGCAAGTAGGTCGAGACAGATATACCTTCTCTTCCTCTTCCTCTTGATTCCACACTTCCCCTTTCTCCTTTTCCTATTCTTTCTCCTCCTCCTCAAACGCTATTCTTTTCTTCTTTCTCTTCCTCCTGCTTCTCCTCCCTTCTTTCCCTCCTACGAGTAAATGAAAGTAATTACAGATTGTGATGTCCTCTCTCTCTCTCTCTCTCTCTCTCTCTGATCCATGCCAGTTCAAAAATCAAGCAAGGTATGTGCATTATTAGTCCTAGACAACACACACACACACACACACACACACACACACACACACACACACACACATACACACGCATTCGATTAATTTCGCTGCGTTTCGGAAAATGTGTGTTTGGGACCATTATGAAAGCGAGCATTTATATCGAAAGAATCCGATTAAAAGTGACGAGAGAACTATAAACATCCGCCTCTTCATAACGCGGATATTGTGCGAAAAAGAAGAAACGGGTGAACGGTCCGGGTGTATTGTGGCTATTTCAATAAAGCCGAATTAATGAATCGTATTAGTAAACTCTTCTGAAATGCTTGTGTGTGTGTGCCAGCATTTACGACAACGAAAAATCAGAATGTGTCATAAGTTATCGACGAATTATTTTATGAAGTTGAAATTGGGTATCCAACGCTGTGAATTTTATGACTCGAATAAAATGCACTGCGAGGAAATTAATACCTTCTTTGATCCAGGAATTAAATATTGTAAGAATTATGTTTTTTTTAAGAAATTTCATATATTTCCTTGTAATTTGATATTTTAGTAGTTATTATGATAATGGGATAAAACAGTTATAGATTAAATATACGTTTAACAAGATAAGCATATAACATGGAGAGAGAGAGAGAGAGAGAGAGAGAGAGAGAGAGAGAGAGAGAGAGAGAGAGAGAGAGAGAGAGAGAGAGAGAGAGAGAGAGAGAGAGAGAGAGAGAGAGAGAGAGAGAGAGAGAGAGAGAGAGAGAGAGAGTTAAAAGTCAAAACTTGAAATACGTTCCTCTTAAAAAAGGCCACAAACCTTCGCTCTCTCCCTCTCCCTCTCCCATTCCTTCTCCCCCACCGCTTCGTCTCCATCCCCAACTTTGTCTTTGTCTCTCTGTCTGTTTGTTTCTGTCCGTTTTTTTCTGTTTTTCTGTCTTTGGTCTTTCTCTGTCCAGCTGTCTCTCGCTCTCACACTCTTCATATTCATGTTATTTGCTTGTCCTGTTAAATATATATAGTCAATAGCCGCTTTTTTCCTACTATCATAATTATAGATTTGGATTTGTTACTGAGAAATCCACTTGCAATAAAAAATGGATTATACAAACTTTTCCCGGGGCTCGAACACGGATGCAGGAAGATGGGTAGGTATATAGGCTGACCGGCAAACCTCCACTCACACAAACCTGCCAAGGAATAGAGAAAAAAAAACATTAGCTCTGTGTTGGAATATATATGGATGGCGCTGATAAATAGGAAGATAATTAGGGGGAAAATAACAAAACAATCTACTACACCATAAAGTTTACACACACACACACAGACACGCACACGCACACACACACACACACACACACACACACGAAAAAAAAACCCATTCCATTACTACGCCTATCCCCTTTGGAAGTTTTTTTTCCTTTTCCTCTTCCTCCTCCTCCTCCTCCTTCTCTCCTCCTCCTCCTCCTCCTCCTCCTTCTCCTCCTCCACCTTCTCATGCTTCTCCTCTTCCTGTCAGTCTTCCCGTGGCATCCATTATCGATGAGTCAGCTGTGGGGCGTCCCAAACGAGGAGGAAGACAAGGAAAGGCAAAGATGTAGTGTAGCACGTTGTCGGGCTTCACTGCAGGAGGGAGAAGGAATACCTAGACGATGACAGGAAAGACGATGACGATAGAATGGGAGGAGGAGAACGAGGAGGACGAAGACGAGGGCGAGATAGAAGTCGAAGAAGAATAAAAATAAGAACAAGAACAAGAAAAAGAAGCAGAGAAAATGAAAACAAAAGAGGAAAAGGAGAAAGAGGTGGAGGAGGAGGAGCAGTAGGAGAAAGAGGAGGCGGAGGATGGGGAGGAGGAGGAGGAGGAGGAGGAGGAGGAGATAAAATGCACGGGAGAGGTAAAGAAGGAAGTTTAAAACGAAGGAGGCAAGGGAAACAAACCTAAGTAGGCATTAAAAAAAGGAAGAGGATGAGGACGACGACAACGACAAGGAGGAGGAGGAGGAAGAGGAGGAGGAGGCGGGTGGGAATATACAAAAACAAAATGCAAACGGAAAAAAAAAAGAAACACAAATTACAGGGAAGAGAGGAAGCCATAAAAGAAAGAGAGAGAGAGAGAGAGAGAGAGAGAGAGAGAGAGAGAGAGAGAGAGAGAGAGAGAGAGAGAGAGAGAGAGAGAGAGAGAGAGAGAGAGAGAGAGAGAGAGAGAGAGAGAGAGAGAGAGAGAGAGAGAGAGAGAGAGAGAGAGAGAGAGAGAGAGAGAGAGAGAGAGAGAGAGAGAGAGAGAGAGAGAGAAAGGGTGCACAGAAAAAGATAAAAAATGCAAACAAAAGCAGGAAAGGAATTCGTGAGCAGGAAGCTTTTGTACATTCTTTCTTCATTTCCTTGCGTCCTCCTTTCCTTCCTTCACATTCTTTTGGTTTCCTTCTCATCTTCCTTCCTTACTCTGTTCCTTTCTTACTCATTGTTCCATACTTCCTTCCTTCCTTCTTTCCTTCCTTTGTTCTCACTTCCTTCCTTCTTTTCTATCATTTTCTTTCCTTTTTTAATTCCCTCCTTCCTTCCTACTTGAATTCCTCCCTTCATTTCTTCCTTACTTCCTTTCTTCAATCAGGCTTTTCATCCTTCATATATTTACATTTTTCTTCTTGTCATTCATTCTTATTGACTTATTTCCATCCTCTTCCAATATATATATTTTTTTTTTTTTTTACAGCAAAGGAGACAGCACAAAAACTGTAACATTATAAAAAAAAAAGCTCCGCTACCTGCTGCTCCTAAAAGAATCCAAAGAGTGGCCGAAGATAAGTCAGTTCAGGAGAGGAGTGTCCTTGATACCTCCTCTTGAAAGTATATATATATATATATATATATATATATATATATATATATATATATATATATATATATATATATATATATATATATATGGTGCACCAAAGTTTCGGTAGCGTACTGGGCTCAAATTCGGACCTGCAATTTTCATCTTTCGCCTATTTTTTCATTCTGTGGAACATCATCTCTCCTCTCAAACCTCTCATCTCCCTTCTTACCGGAGACACAGGGCTTTGAGGCCACTGACAAAAATCTCTACTCCTGTCCTCTACTACTTCTTCCTCCTACAAATTTAACCAGTTGATGTTGTTTCACGCGCAACGGACATCTCGCCTCTCGTGCCCACGGATTTCACACCACCAGTGGCTCACTGACCATCCTGAACAATCCTCAACGACCTAGAGAATGGAGGCATACATTTCTTTCTTCTTCTCTACCTCACGCAAAAAGCTTGGTCGCCCAAATCTATTCTCCGATCAAAAATCATTCTCAAACTAACAAAATTCTTTCAATGTCAAAAAATCTCAACTCCTCCCTTTCTCTTTTCTTGTGACTTAAAAAACATGGCTTATCAACTCTCTCTTTCATCTTTCATCCACCTCCGTCCTGACAGTCTGACTGCCGTCTCCGTCTCTATCTCTAAAGCTGAACCTTCTCTCAAGCTTTTCTGCTGGCTCTCCACTCATCCCCCTCAACTGTGCCTGTGCTGTCACCCTGCCTGGTCTTCGCCTTTCGCTCTTGCCCGTCAACATACCTTGCTTTAAGGAAGTACGTCATACAGCCTGTACAAGAGAAGGGTGATCTCCCAATCTCAAACTACTGTCATATTGTTTACTTTTGTTCATCTAAAGCTTTGAATCAATCCAAGCGAATCAAAAGATCGCCAGTATGGGTTCCGCAAGGGCTACTCGATCTCCTAGCCCTCTCTTAACGGACTCTCCCCTTGGTCATCCCTTTCTAGCCGTTTGCGAAATCTTTGTTATTGAGCTTTTCGACATATCAAAGTTGATAAAAAATACACAAATTATTTTCAAACTACAATTCACGGTTTACCTTTTTCCCTTATCTATCTTTTCCTTTCTGACCGTTCTATTTCTGCTGCCAAGACGATCACCGTTCTTCTCCCTAATCTATTAACAGTGGTGGTCCCACAGGGTTCTCTCATCTCCCACTCTTTTTCTTAACACTCAAGGCTGGAGACTGCAGAACGCGCCTCAGACCTGAAGAAGCCTGGTGACCATCAGCGCCTCAAAACACAGATGCTCCACCCATGACACAATCAAACAACAAAAAAAATATATATATATATATATATATATATATATATATATATATATATATATATATATATATATATATATATATATATATATATATATATATATATATAGACACACACACACACACACACACACACACACACATTTTTTATGTTTCACCTAGGGCGGCGGTATGGCCTGGTGGTAAGCTCCAGCCCGTTATGGGGCACGCAGGTGTTTATAGTGGCACCATCTTGCTTGGCTAATGCTGCCCCTCGGAGCTGTTTTCTTATCATCTTTTAAGAGAGAATCTTGAGTCCGTGTTGATAGGGCATCTTCAGGACAGTATGTAGGTAGTTTTAGGACACACGGCGATGACTGAAAAATTGCCAGCATGTTTATAGCAGCATGTTTATAGCCGCGCCCGCACGCTGATCACTCATCGCCGCCTCCGCATATTTGTTATTATGTAATTTTAATGTCCCTCCAATTTAAAGCACCAACCCAATTTGATTATGTAAATAGTTTTGCAACGGCTTCTATATTTCATTAAATTATTTTCTTATGTGTTGTTGTTTCCTCGTCTCGCCCTTCCCTCGAATTTCCTGATATCATTCCCATTCCGTTTTCTTCCCATTACTTGTTACTTGTTTTAATCCTCCGCCATCCCACGCCACCTGTTCCTTCTTTCCCTGTTTCCTTCCCTCATTCCATAAATTCTTCCCTTCCAACACTTTTCAGTTACCTCCTTTTTTCTTTTATTCCTTCCTCTCCGTTTTCAATTTTGTCTTCAGCGAAATTTTACTCCCAATTAATTAATTTTCTCTCATTTCCTCTTCTTCCTCTTCCTTATGGTGCTGCTGCTGCTCATCCTCCTCCTCTTCCTCCTCCTCCTCCTTCTCCTCCTCCTCCTCCTCCTCCACCTCCTCTTCCTCGTCCTCTTCCTCCTTCTCATTCCTTACCCACTTTCTTTTCTTTCTTAACCTATTACTCCTCCTCCTCCTCCTCCTCCTCCTCCTCCTACTCCACCACCACCTCCTCCTCCCCCTCCTCCTCCTCCTTCGTCTGTACTCATTCTTTTCTTTCTTTGCCTATTTCAACCCCACTACTTCCTCCTCCTCCTCCTCCTCCTCCTCGTGGTCTCCTCAGCAGTAAGTTGTCTCTATGGTCTCTTCCCCGCGAATTTCCTGTTCTATATTTTCTCTTTATTTCCTTTGTCTCTTCTGCAGTCTAATAATAAAAGAAAAATAGGAGGAGGAGGAGGAGGAGGAGGAGGAGGAGGAGGAGGAGGAGGAAAAGGAAGAGGAGGAGGAGGAGGAAGTGGAGGAGGAGGAGTTGATAGGAAAAGAAAAAGGAAAAAGAAGAAAAAGATTGAACAAGAAGAACAAGAAGAGGATGAGACCGATGATGATAATGATAAAGACTAGGAAGGGAAGGAAAAGGATGAAGAGGAAGAAGAAGAGGAAGGGGAGGGAGAGGAGCAGCAGGAAAAAGAAGAACTGCTGCATTATGAAAAGAAGAGTAGGAAAGAAAACTGAAAACAGAGAGAACATGCAAAGCAAATACTAGAAATGATTAGGAGGCGAAAGAAGAAGAGAATAATTAAGCGAGAAGAGGAGGAACGCGAAGAAGAAAACGAAGATGAAAGCAGAAGAGGAGGAGGAATAATAAAGAGAAACAAAAAATGACAAGCCTACAGTGAGCGA
>NC_066522.1:10137752-10142752 GCF_024679095.1 Eriocheir sinensis
ACATTTTTTACGGATTGATATTGACTCGTGCCAGTGAGAAATGTAACTATTACCAAATTAAAAAAAGAGCAAAGTTTGTAACAGTCAGGCAAGAAATGACGGACGTGCGAATACTAATGTTACAAACGAACGCAATACTGTAAACAAATAAATTTCGACATCGCCAAATTCTCTTTCACTCCAGCTGCCGCGCGAGATTGGAATATGTTCCCGTCTTCAGTGGCTCGGTGAAACACAATTGATTCATTTAACAATAGAGTCGACCACAATTTCATCCACTTCAACAATAGCAAAGGCAGAATTCCAGCGTCTTGGTGTCCGTTTGATGTCGTTTCACTTCGGGTCAGGGACAAATCCTTAAGTCTGAACCCCAGTGTCTGAGTGCTCTGAACATATGTGCAAAACTATGTCACCTTATATATCTGAATGACTAAATTATTGTGAAAAAGTAAGTTGATTCTAAACACAGTTACAAAGAAGGCAAACCATCACACAATATAAAGTAACTAAACGAACAGACAATAAATAATACATTAAAAAAAAAAAATCAATCGCCCACTCTCTCAGACCGACAACCAGTCACCCAGTCACCCATTCATTCAGTCAGTCAATCAGACCTTCAGGTATTCACTCTGAAAGATTAAATGTTACTACCTTAGCTACCTACTTATCTATTCCGTTAGTTCATTACTCAATCTAACCAATCACCTATCTTTCTTTTCATTGAAGTCAGTCAAATAATCAGTAAATCACTAATCAATTTAATTAGATTTCTACTCAAGTCAGTAAGTCACTCCTTTACACATATATTCAGTCACGCAGTAAGTAACTTCATCGTATATTCAGTCGGCCAGTTATTTACTCAGTCGGCAGTCAGTGAACTCGCTGATAGCTATTCTGCATCTGAACACCAACATGTAAATCAGAAATTCAGAAACAGAAACTCTGGAAACTGTGATGATGCGCGCGGCAAGAATTTCAATGCCTGACTGACTAATGCACGAGCCCAGCGGGTACACTAGTCACTGCCGGGCTGGCTGATTGACTGGCGGAATGGCGGAATGGCTGGCTGGCTGGCTGGCTGGCTGGCTGGCTGGCTGACTGGCTGGCGAAATGACTGGCTGGCTGGCGAAATGACTGGCTGGCTGGCGAAATGACTGACTGGCTGGCGAAATGACTGGCTGGCTGGCTGATTCACTCACTCACTCATCCACTTACTGGATGACTAACTTGTTGACTGGCTAGTGGTGTTCCTGATTGGCTGTCTGACTGATTAGATGACTTTCTGTATTATAATCTGGTAAATATATGACTGACAAACTGACTTACTGACTGTGGACGCCTGACAGACCGGCTGGATGGCTGACTGAACAGGCTGGCTTTGATTGACTAGGTAGCAAAGTGACTGGCTCGCTGACTGGCTGACCTGCTGAATGAATAATCAAAGTGAATGACCGGCTGAAAAATTAAGCATATCCACTCACACTTCCTCGATGTAATATTCCTGGACAAAAACGAGATTGAAATAATAAAAGACCAGGAGAAAGGAAGGTGTATGAATGATAAAGGAAAACTGAGAGCACGACAGTCACGAGTATTCTCACTAAAACTCATAACTGCAAATTCACAACTTTCGAATATCTGGAGAAAAAAATAATAGAGTGAATTCAGATGATGCAAAGGAAAAATACCTTCATATAAACATCTCTTGTCATCTTTGTCTTCAACATCGTCCACATTATAACGTCAAGGCAAATTAGTAAGTTAGAAAGACATTTGATTTGATAGATATAAAAACAATTGCTATGTAAGGGCATGAGAACATCAAAAAGTGGAAACAGTAGAAGTAGTAGTAGTAGTAGTAGTAGTAGTAGTAGTAGTAGTAGTAGTAGTAGTAGTAGTAGTAGTAGTAGTAGTAGTAGTAGAGACGATGGTTTTATTATTTTCACCTATACATACACAGCTCTGATTTACTATTCAACAGACTGAATAAACCAATGGGACAAACTATTAAAGATTCTCTCTCTCTCTCTCTCTCTCTCTCTATCTATCTATCAATCTATCTTATATCTGTCTATCTATCTATCCTTCTATATCTCTCAAAACTAAAATAGGCTGAAATACAGTAAAATATTGCAAAAGGGGATGGAATACAGAAGAGATAGTGAAGAGGACGAGGAGGAGGAGGAAAGAACTGATATCAATATACAAAACGACATTGGACACCGTCAATAATTTCGGAGAGAGAGAGAGAGAGAGAGAGAGGAAAAGCAAGGCAGCAGCCACCAAGAAACAATCCCTCCCCTCACCAAGCAGGACGGCACCACAGCCACCAGCAGCAGGGAGAAGGCAGAGCTCCTGGCTGACCTTTTCTCAGCCAAGATGTCCGTCGCCGACCCCACCAGACCTCCACCACAACTGCCACCGGAATGCAACCAGACCCTGACAGAGGTTGCGGTACACCGGGAGCAAGTGGAGCGCCTTCTAAGAGCGGTGGACGTCAGGAAGGCCACTGGTCCTGACAACGTTAGCCCACATGTGCTGCGTCACTGCTCCAGTGAGCTGGCAGGACCCCTCTCGGAGGTGTTCGGGGCCTGTGTCCGGGAGAATACCTGGCCCTTAATATGGAAAGAGGCTCGCGTGGTGCCGGTTCACAAAAAGCGGGCCAGATCTGACCCTGCCAACTACAGGCCTATCTCCCTCCTGTCTGTAGTTGGAAAAATCTTCGAGAGAATAGTGGTGGAGGCCATCACCCGCCACCTCGAGAACAACGCCCTCATCACTGACCAGAAGTTTGGGTTCAGATCTGGCCGCTCCACTTCAGACCTCCTGCTGCTCCTCTCCAGGGATTGGCAGGACTCACTAGACACCGGCCTGGATACCATTGTCGTCGCTCTCGACATCGCGGGTGCTTTTGACCGGGTGTGGCACGCGGGCTTGCTGGAGAAGCTTCGTGCCAAAGGCATCCAAGGACACCTGCTGATGCTGATGAGCGACTACCTTCAAGGAAGAAGCCTCCACGTCGTCGTCGGCGGCCAGCAGTCCAAGGACCTCCCAGTGGGTGCCTCAGTCCCTCAGGGATCTGTGCTGGGACCTGTCCTCTGGAATCTGTACATCGACGACCTTCTCAGGAGTCTGCCAGCAGTCTCTGCATACGCTGACGACTGCACGCTCTCCCTACCCTCGCCAAGAAAGCCAGCAAGCGGTTGCTGAGGTCAACCAGCAACTACGCTTGATACGGGAGTGGGGGGAGCGCTGGCAGGTGAACTTTGCTCCTGAGAAGACTCAGGCGATGGTGATCTCTCGGTCCCCGGCAGCCACACAAGCTGTCGAAGGAAGGGTGATGTTTGGCTCCGTCACCCTCCCGCTCCAGGATTACGTCAGGATCCTCGGAGTGGACTTGGACCGAGAGCTGCGCTTCGACCGCCACCTGAAACACGTCGCCCACCAAGCCTCCCTACGTGTCTCTGCCCTTCGTAGAGTGGCTAATTTCCTCGACAAGCGAGGAATTATGCTCCTCTACAAGGCCCAGGTAAGATCCTACCTGGAGTACGGGGCTCTGACCTGGATGTCCAGCGCTGCCACACACCTGCAGAGACTGGACAAGGTGGAGCGACGGGTGCAGCGACTGTTACAGGAGAACAACCCCCAGCCGCCCCCTCAGGATATTATACATCTAGACACTCTGGAGCACCGCCGGGGCGTCGCTGCGCTGGTGGTGTTCCACAAGGCCCAGGTACAAGGAGTACCACACCTGGCGAGACTGAGGCTCCCCCCGCGAGAGGCTGTGAGAGATACGAGAACGGTACTCTCCAGCCACGAGCAGGTCGGGGTGCCGAGGTCACGCGCCAGCCAGCACCAACGGACCTTCACCTCCAGGGTGTCCCGCCTGTGGAACACATTCACTGCAGCAGGGCCAACAGTGAGGGAAATGTCCACCCAGCAGGTAAAAGTGGCTGCTCACAGGTGGCGAAGAACATGCCCCACACCACTAGTGATGCTAAATACACAGTGAGCAAGTGTAAAGGGCTTTTAAAATAATGCACGAGAAAAAGTGACATTTTAAGCCCTAAAAAGTGCACAGAGAAACATATGCTACTCGAACGATCGCATAAAGTGTCGTCGGCGAAATACAAATATGTTGTGTACTATAGATTCGTCAGTTTAAATAAAAAAAAAAAAGAGAGAGAGAGAGAGAGAGAGAGAGAGAGAGAGAGAGAGAGAGAGAGAGAGAGAGAGAGAGAGAGAGAGAGAGAGAGAGAGAGAGAGAGAGAGAATAGAGAGAGCGGAGTAATTTCAGTCAAGAAGAAAAGAAATGGATCAAGAATAATAATCTCTCGTTTTAAACTTGGGCGTTGAGATTACTAGTGAAAGGGCGAGGGGAGGATGGGAGAAAAGTGAGGAGGAGGAGGAGGCGGAGGAGGAAGAGGAGGGGAAAGAGGGGGAAGAAATATACGGTTCTAAATCCAGTACAGCCTTCATTAATACCTCCACAACCGACCTCCCTTCTTTTTTTTATTCTCTCTCTCTCTCTCTCTCATCCTTCACCACAACCACGAACACCCGAACATTAGATATTCTCCACCTCATCACAACCATTTCTTCACATTTACACACCATCGCCTACTACTATTCCCCCTGCTACTACTACTACCAATACTACTACTACTACTACTACTACTACTACTACTACATAAACTTTACTGCTATACACGAACCTGCAAACCTCACTACGAAATAGTACACAGATATTCAGTTCCAAAATCGATTACAAATAACACAACCACCTCAACCACTACTACTACTACTACCACTACCACTTCTACTATACCCACCACACTTATCATCACCATTACAATCCACCATCACTAGCAGTCTATACACGGTTCTCACTCTCTCCCCATACTTACACCACTCCACAATGTCCAATACACTCTCCCGAGATACACACTTAACCACTCTCTCTCACTCTCTTCACACACACACACACACACACACAC
>NC_066522.1:10147752-10152752 GCF_024679095.1 Eriocheir sinensis
ATGGAGAAGTAGAGTATGAGAGTGGAGTAGTGAGGGGTGACGGGGTTGTGATAGGATGGGGTGCTGTGGGGAATGAAATGAGGGGAGCAGAAGTGAGTAGAGCAGTGTGGGTGAGTTGATTAGTAACAGGTGACGGGAGGAAATGAAAAGATCTGTCGTATTTGTCTGACATGGAATAGAATGGCATGGTTGAAGTGAAGTGTAGTGACATTTCTTGATTATGGGTGATGGGATGGGGTCAAGTAGGAATGAAATAAATAGTAGTAGGATTTTGCTGAGTTAAGGTGGAATGGGTTAGAAGGCTTAGGAAAATAGACTAGCCTGAGGTTGATATGAGGACAAGGTAGGTTTAGGAGAAAAAATAGGAAATAGTTCAGGTCGAGCAGGGAGAAAACGGGTCAAGGTGGGATGTGTGCTTGGTTATGGATGACCTGGGAGAGGGAGAGGGGGGGGGGGATGCGATTCCCAGTGGTGAGGTCAAGAGAAGGATGATGAAAAGGTTGTGTAGTGTGACTGGACTGGGCTGGGAGAGGTGTTGAGGGATGAGCAAGGAATTAGACTGGCGGTAAACTGTGGACTGGAAAAAGAGAGAGAGAGAGAGAGAGAGAGAGAGAGAGAGAGAGAGAGAGAGAGAGAGAGAGAGAGAGAGAGAGAGAGAGAGAGAGAGAGAGAGAGAGAGAGAGAGAGAGAGAGAGAGAGAGAGAGAGAGAGAGAGAGAGAGAGAGAGAGAGAGAGAAGAGAGAAAGACAGAGAGAGACAGATAGATAGAGAGCGAGAGCGAGTTTCTCCTGCAATGTTTAACAACTTTCCATTACCGCGGCGTGACTCTGGAATCACAAAGAGGCGGCATTAAGAATTGAAGGCGAGCCGCTGGAGCCTTGCCTAAATGGAGTGAACACGGACAGACACAAGTTTGAGGAGGACGGGCAGATAGGAATGGAGGAGGAAGAAAGTGGCGGTGGTAGTGGAAGTAGTTGTGGAGGAGTAAGAGGAAAAGGAGGAGGAGGAGGAAGAAGAGGACGAAGAGGAGGAAGAGAAACAGTAGGAGACGAAGGAGGAGGAGGAAGAGGAGGAGGAGGAGAAACATAAAGTAAAGGTGGATGAGGAAAACGAGGAGCAACAGAGGGAGGAACAACACAAGGAAGAGGGTAGGAGAAGTTGGAGGAGGAGGAGGAGGAGGAGGAGGAGGAGGAGTAACAGAAGGAGAAAGGAGGAGGAAAACGAGGAGCAGCAGAGGGTGAAACAAGAGAATGAAAAGGATTAGGAGCAAGAGCAGGAGGAAAAGGAGAAGAAACAAAAGAACCTCGAGAACAAAGAGGAGACAAGTATAAGCACACGAGGAAGCACAAGCGAAATAATAGGACTGAGTACCGCAAGAACTAAGGAGATAAAAAATAAGTAGACGCGAAAGAGCAAAGCTTAATCAGTCTTTGGAGTCACTTAAGAGGCGAGTCGTGTAAATCCATGAACGTCTTCGCGCGTCGCTCGAAGCCATCACAGCCTCCCTCAAGTGCCCTTACGAGAGACAAGGAGAGTACATCACGCGTTACACTGCGACTCACACGGCAATAAATCTCAGAGACATTCTCAAACATTTCGGCCTCTAGGCTCACATTTGACATGGCTTTCGTAGGAGCTTCAGGCATTTCCATTGGTAGATTTATGACCCTAATGGTAGTTTGATTTTTTCTCTGCACCTTGAACCTTATGAAACACTCATTTGAACCAGATTGATCTCCTTTTCGCCATTTGGAGATTGTTGATGTGAGAGGCGGAGCTTTTGGCATTTCCACTGGTAGTTTTATGATCCTAGTGGTAGTTTGACCATTCTTCCGTACCATGAACCTAATGAAATACTAATTAGAGCCTGATTGCTCTCCTTTTCGGCCTTTGGAGATAATTGATGTGAGAGGCGGAAGCATCTCAGAATACCGACTCTAGTCTCACGCGCTGCAAACCTGGCCAAGGATTTTTTTAGCTTTGCAGGAATAAGAGAAAATGTTGGAGGTCGGTTGGACTGAACAGAAAATGAATACAGTGTTGATATGTAATCCTTGACATCGTATTTGATTTCGTGTGATGAATTGTAATTTGAACGTGATCATCTCTGTGGCGGAAACAAAGTGGAATCCATATACTTTTACTACTACTACTACTACTACTACTACTACTACTAGTAGTAGTAGTAGAAGTAGTACTAGTATATAGTAGTGGTAATATCATATTATTATTGATATTCTAATGCTGATTCCAGGCAAACTAGATAAATGAGGTAGTGTGTGTGTGTGTGTGTGTGTGTGTGTGTGTGTGTGTGTGTGTGGTGTGTGTGTGTGTGTGTGTGTTGTGAGAGAGATGGAAGATAAGAGAAAGAGAGAAAAGAAGAGAAGGGAAGGGGAGGTAGTATAGGAGGGTGGTGCAGAGTTGCCAGTCCCCTTCCGTCCCTTTCCCCTTGTAAGTGTTGAAAGAATGCAACACGACTCACGTTCGTTCGTTTCTTTTTGCAGAAAACAACAAAAAGAGAAAGGTAGTACGAAAAAACAGAGCGTGGGAAAAAAACAGTCACTGTGGATTTTGTTTCTTTTTAACAATTCATTTATTTCAGAAATGTTCATCATTGAAATTTATCGATTCGCACAAAAAAAAAGTTTGAATTCAAATTTGAAAAAGTAGAGAAATGAATAGCGTCGAGACAGGAAGATTAAAAAGAGAGAGAGAAATGAAGAAAAAAACTAAAAATATGGCAAGAATTGTGAAGGAAAAAACAGAGGAAAAGAAGATCAAGTAACTACGAAAGGTAAGAGCTGAAAAAAAAAGGAATGGTGCTGGAAAAAAAGAGGAAAAAGCAGCAGTAGAAGAAAAAATGGGAGAGGTGATAGATATAAAAAAATAATAGGGATAAGTTCTCATTAATGGAACGCTGGACACAGGAAAAAAATATTGAAACTATTAAAAACTTCGCCTTAAACCAAAATATGGATATCGTGCAGGAAATAAAAAGTTAAATATATATAGAGAAAGTCAGACAGTGAGAGAATAGTCTGTAACCGAACACTCAGGGGGGGGGGGAGAGAGAGAGAGAGAGAGAGAGAGAGAGAGAGAGAGAGAGAGAGAGAGAGAGAGAGAGAGAGAGAGAGAGAGAGAGAGAGAGAGAGAGAGAGAGAGAGAGAGAGGAAAATAGGAACCATGAATAATTGAATGACAGAAATAGGTGAAAGAGGAGAAATAAAAAAAAAGAGAAGAAAAAAAACGGAAAGGGGAAGAGAGAAGCAGAGTAAAAGTGAGGTGGATAGGGATGGGCAGGAAAGTGATTGAAAAGAGAAAAGAAAAAAAGAAAAAAAGAAAAAAAATGAAAACAATCAAAGAAAAAATGCCCAAAGTAAAATAGAAATTACAAAGAATACACGAGAAAAAAAAGGTGGGGAAGGAGATGGACGAGAAAAGGGAAAACAAGGAAGAAAAGGAAAAAATTACAACAGTGACAAAAATAACAATAAAAATGACATATAAGAAAGGACGAGGAGAACGAAGATAACGAAGACGAATAAAACGAAGAACGAAAGAAGTAATCAAGGAGAACGACGAAGAGGAATACGATAGCAAGACATTTTACAAGGAACAGAACGAGAAACCGAGAAAGAATGGGAGAGGAGGAGGAGATGGAGAAGGAATCGTAGTAAGAGGAGGAGGAGGAGGACTTAGACGAGGACGAGACGGAGTAAAAGTCGTCGGAGGAGAAGAAAGAGCCTTGGAGGAGGAGGTGGTGGAGGAGGAGGTGGAGGAGGAGGAGCATGGGGGTGGAAGAGGAAGAGAAGAGAGCTGGCCATTAGGAATCTCATCAGGGCAACAAATCTCAACTCCTTGCATTTAATTACCCAACTTGGGGCAGCGAGACACCCACGGACGAGAAGGGGAGAGGTCAGGAGGGAGAGGGAGAAAGGGAGGGAAAGAGAGGGAAAGGGAGGGAGAGGGAAGGACAGGGAGGGACAGACAGGCCGGGATTAAAAAAAGTGGAAAACGAAATTAAGATACCAAAAAGGGGAAAAGAAGGGAGAGGTTAGTACGCCACGAGGTCACGAGGGAAAGGGAGGGGAAAAAAGAGGGAAACGAAATTAAGATATTAGAGGGGGTAAAAAAAAGTGGGTTAAGATATGGTCCCATGGGAAGGGTAATAGGAAGGGAAAAAAGAAAGCGAAAAAGATAAATTGAGAGAAAAATGCGAAAGGAGACGAACTGGTATGCTTGGGATATATACACGAACATAGATACAGATAGAGACAGATAGATATGTTAGCTGAGAGGGGGAATGGTGCAGAAAAGAAATATAAACAGAGATATTCAAAGAGAAATATAGAGCACGAGAGAGCACGATGAATACTTGAAATATAATCATAAGGAAGACAATATTACGTAAAATTCCTAAAAATATTGCGGGAAAAGTTACAAAAATTACCTAGGAAAGCAAAGAGGAATGAAAAAATAATGGAAAGGAAAAGTGCGTCTGTATCAAAACCTAAAAATTACAAGAGAAATATTAAATAGAAATAACAGAAAAGGCACAGGGTTGAAAAAAAATAAAAAAAATAAAACCACATACATAATTATATATAGACAAAAACCTGCTAATCCCACAATGACAAAAATATATAAAAAAAACATTCATATTGAAACTGAGTAAATACAGTGACGGAAAAATAACAAATGATATAAAAAAGGTTACGCCGAGTGTGTGTGTGTGTGTGTGTGTGTGTGTGTGTGTGTGTGTGTGTGTGTGTGTGTGTGTGTGTGTGTGTGTGTGTGTGTGTGTGTGTGTGTGTGTTCGGCGATGACAATATTTCTTTGTTTTACTTTCAACGAGAGGAACAATCAAAACCTATTGTTGATAAAGCAGCTGTATTGATAGAATAGGAGGAAGAGGAGGAGGAGGAGGAGGAGGAGGAGGCGAAAAAAAGGTGGAGGTTATCAAGGACACACACACACACACACACACACACACACACACA
>NC_066522.1:10157752-10177752 GCF_024679095.1 Eriocheir sinensis
AATAGTGAGAAGGGCCAACACACACACACACACACACACACACACACACACACACACACACACAAAGGCGCATATATTCAATAGTTTTCCAGTTTTATATTTATTCTTTTCATGTCTTGCAATTTTTTTTTTTTAAGTGATCAGATTTTTTTTATGTATGACTGTTGTCGACTATGACTATTTCTAGTTTTATCACATTAGAGAAGTAGTTATAGATAATAGTAGAAAAGGTCGATTCGTAGTTTGAAAAGTGGAGACAAAAATAAACGAGGAAAAGATAGATAGAAGGACGGAAATGGTGGGTAAAAATACTGCCAGATAAAAAGAAAAGTAAGTTGGTATGCAGTGTGAAAAAAAAGGAGACACGAAGAGGAAGGGAATAAAAAAGTCTGAAAAAAAGTTGGAAAAATGGTGTTGGATACAAAAAAATTAAAGCGATACCGTTCACAAGACAACTCGTGACTAAAGGAAACGCTTTTTTTGTGTGTGTATGTGTGTGTATTTGTGTGTGTGTGTGTGTGTGTGTGTGTGTGTGTGTGTGTGTGTGTGTGTGTGTGTGTAGGGAAGCGATGGTTTTAGTCACTGCATAAAAGAAAAAAGATGCAATATATCGATCGCATTGAATATCTTTGTTTCCCTCATTTATATTTTCTTTCTCTCCTCTCTCTCTCTCTCTCTCTCTCTCTCTCTCTCTCTCTCTCTCTCTCTCTCTCTCTCTCTCTCTCTCTCTCTCTCTCTCTCTCTCTCTCTCTCTCTGCTGAATACACAAATTTGGTGGTGAAAACTATGCAGACCGGCCTAATATTTTTTCCGTTTCCTCAAATTAAAATACAATTTACAATACGAAGATTTCACAAACGATTTTAGTAACCCCCAAAAGTGTGAAATTCCGTTACACTAAACCCGAAAATACGTTCTCTTTACGCATGGCTTCAGAACACTTGCTGAGTAATGCATACAAAGGACAATGTATTTTTGACCACAAAAGCCTCTTTGGTGTTGGTGGTGGTGGAGGGGAAGGTAGGCGTGGTAAGGGAAGGTGAAGGGGAGGAGAAAAGTGGAGGGGAGTGAGGGAAGGTGATAGGAGAGGTAAGAACAGAGATGGAAAAGGAAGGGAGAGGGGTGTGAGGGAGGGTGATAGGCGTGGTCAGAGGAGAGATGGAGAAGGAAGGGAGAGGGGTGTGAGGGAGGGTGATAGGCGTGGTCAGAGGAGAGATGGAGAAGGAAGGGAGAGAGAAGTGAGGGAGGGTGATAGGCGTGGTCAGAGGAGAGATGGAAAAGGAAGGGAGAGGTTGTGTGAGGGAGGGTGACAGGAGAGGTAAGAGGAGAGGGGGGGAAGGATGTGAGGGAGGGTGATAGGAGAGGTAAGAGGGGAGGGGAAGGGAGAAATTGAAGGGAAGGAAAGCAGAAATGACGTGACTTTGCCCTATCACATCACCTTGACCAATACCCGAGGAGGAGAGAGAAAAGGGAAAGAAAGATAGAAGAAGCAAGGGAGAAAAAAAGAATTCATATTGGAGGTCTCGGAATCATTGCGGAAAACAGAGAGAGAGAGAGAGAGAGAGAGAGAGAGAGAGAGAGAGAGAGAGAGAGAGAGAGAGAAAACACAAAGAAGAAAAGAAGAAATATCGTAGGCCGTGAATCCACTGCGGAGGAGAATGATAGAGAAAACACAGACAGACAGACAGACAGACACAGACAGTTAAAGAAGACACACACACACACACACACACACACACACACACACACACACACACACACACACACACACACACACACACATGCCAACGTAGGCCCGAGTAAGCCTTGGTGACGCAGCCTTCTTCAGAGCCCTCTTAGCAAAGCCTTGACCCGCGCCCGCCCCCAGACCCCAGCGAAGCCCTACCTCAAGGTCACGCTCATTTCCGTTGATTCTCTCTCTCTCTCTCTCTCTCTCTCTCTCTCTCTCTCTCTCTCTCTCTCTCTCTCTCTCTCTCTCTCTCATATATAATCTCACCTTCACCTTTTTTCCTCCTCCTCCTACACGACTTCCTCTCCTCTTACACCTCTTTTCCTCCTCCTCCGCCTCCTCTTCCATCTCCTTCAGCACTTTCTTTTCCATATTCCTCCTCTTCCCGACGCGTAAAGAAGAGGAGAGAGGAATGTGACAGGAGAGATACAGAGAACCGGGGGCGTGAAGTGTCAATTATCCGAAAAAAATACGGAGGAAAATACATCAAGGTTTTTGGAAATTGAAGAACGGAGAGGATATTTTAGGGGTGAAGGAGAAGGAGAAAAAGGACGAGACAACGATGAGTGAGGAGCAAGAGGCAAAAGGAGAAGGAAAGGTGGATAGTAAAGTAAGCAAGAGAAGTTAAATTAAGTGATTGTGCTGTTGAAGAAAGGAAGTGTTAGATGAAAAGCAAGAAAACATCATTACAACAAAACAAAATTAGTTACGAATATTCAAATGACTTTTTTTCATCCCGCCAACGATAACGAACCATACAGGAGAGATTTTTAGTTTCTCTCTCTCTCTCTCTCTCTCTCTCTCTCTCTCTCTCTCTCTCTCTCTCTCTCTCTCTCTCTCTCTCTCTCTCTCTCTCTCTCTCTCTCTCTCTCTCTCTCTCTCTCTCTCTCTCTCTCTCTCTCTCTCCACCATCTTCCCATTTTTTTCCTTTTTCCACTTCTCTAACTCTTCCAACGCCATCCTTGCCTCCCCTCGACTCTCATTCCATCATCTTTTTCTCTTCCATTATCCTCTTTTCCTCCTCTAAGAAGTCTCGTGAAAGCTGCTCCTTTAAACCTCTTCTGATTTCTTTCTCATCCACCCTTATTACTCCTCCTCCTCCTCCTCCTCCTCCTTCTCCTCCTCTTCTTCTTCTTCCTCCTCCTCCTCGTGTCTGTAGAAGAGGAAAGAGAAATGGGGTACGAAAGAGATGAACTGCAGGCGTGTGAAACTTAAATTATCTGTAAGAGAGTGGAGGAAAATATATCGAAAATTTTGGAAGCGAGAAAACGGACATAAGATTCTGCTGTCGGAGTGGGATGAAGAGGCAGAAAGAAGAGGGAGAAGAAAGAGGAGGAAGAGGAATAGCAGATGAATGAGCAGATGGTGAAGAAAAAGGAAAAGTGACGAGTAGGATGAAAAGGCAAAATAAAGAGTGAGAAGGAAGAGGAAGAGGAAAAGCAGAAGAATAAGCAGATGATGAAAAGCAGAAAGCAGGACGGAGAAGTAAAATGAAGAGGGAGATGGCAGAGGAAGAGGAAAAGCAGACGAATAAGCAGATGATGAAAAAAGTGCAGAGGCGGCGAGTAGAATGAAGAAGCAAAAATTAAGACGGAAAAGGAAGAGGAAAAGGAAAAAGGAAACAAATGGGCAGATGATGGAGAAATAAGGATATGGGGGAAGTAGGATGAAGAGGGAATAAGAAGAGGGAGAAGGAAAACGAGAAGGAAAATCAGACAAATGAGTAGATGAAGAAAAAAAGAAACAGCGGCAAGTATGATGGAGGCAGTATGAAGAGAGAAAAGGAAGAAGAAAAATGAAAAGAAGACAAATGAGCAGATGACGAAGAACAAAGGAACAGCGGCGAATAGAATGAAGAGGTAAGATGAAGAGGGAAAAGGAAGAAGAAAAATGAAAAGAAGACAAATGAACAGATGGCGAAGGAAAAAAAGAAGACAAATGAACAGATGGCGAAGGAAAAAAAGAAAAGGGACGAGATTATATAATATTTCAAATGAAGGAACCGAGTAGGAAAACACCGGATAGCGAAATATTAAATCCTCTGCTCATATCTTGCTCAGACTTATCTATTAATCGGATTTAATTCTTTCAGCACTAAGGTAAACTAAAAAAAATCGAGGTAAAAACGCAAGTGAACATTCCCCGGCCTCCCAGGCAACAGAAATCACCGACAGGATAACCAAGGAGGAAAAAATAATAAATAGACGTATGAATAAATGTATATCAGTCTTACTCCCCATGGTTTCTATATAGCTGCTTTAATTCAATATTTTTTTTTAACACGACCAAGGCATATCGATCTCCAGTAATATACCGAATTTCATCTGACTATATATTTCCTACACAGCCATACCTCTAGTTGTCTTTCCTTCCGCACATTTGTTTATATTTAATCATGGACGTGACCACAGATGAATAAAACAGTCAACAATAACGATCACATTTATGATACTGCAAAGAGTCATACCATTTCATCCCTTGCCACCCTATCTTCAGCCTTGTGTTTGCTCCTGTAGATCATTTTCTTTTAGCTATCACAATAATTACCCTCACGGTGTTGGATAGACTAATTAAACACGAGAGGAAGAGAAAGGGATTAAAGGAATAAACATTGTGGATTGCCTAGGTGTTGCAGGAGGGGAAGCAGGATTAGTAATTGCAGAGAGAGAGAGAGAGAGAGAGAGAGAGAGAGAGAGAGAGAGAGAGAGAGAGAGAGAGAGAGAGAGAGAGAGAGAGAGAGATTGACCTTCATTAACACAGAGAACAAACGAAGTGGTAGAGTAGGTAGTAGTAGTAGTAGTAGTAGCAGTAGTAGTGGTAGTAGTAGTAGTAGTAGTAGTAGTAGTTGTAGTTGTTGTTGTTGTTGTTGTTGTTGTTGTTGTTGCGGAATTGTTAGTAAAAAATAAAAAATAACAACCGCCTTTCTCCCTCCCCCAAACAGGTGTATCACAAGAACAGAACAAAGAAAAGAAACACACAAGCAAGGAGAGGAAAGGGAAGGAAAGACAGCTGACCGGCCTCACCCCTCCACCCTTCTCTCGCAGCCCGCCTCTTTGATCCTCTCACGCGCTGACCTCTGACCTCATGTAAGCTGACCTCCCCGCCGCCACCACTACCACCACCATGACGTTACCAGCCACGCTTCGGCCCCTCCTCAGCCTGGCCATCCTGCTCATACTTTTCTTCGGTGAGTAAATGGAGGAGAAAGGGAAGGAGAAGGAGAGGAAGGAAGAGGGTAAGGGATCTGTGTGTGTGTGTGTGTGTGTGTGTGTGTGTGTGTGTGTGTGTGTGTGTGTGTGTGTGTGTGTGTGTGTGTGTGTGTGTGCTCTCTCTCTCTCTCTCTCTCTCTCTCTCTCTCTCTCTCTCTCTCTCTCTCTCTCTCTCTCTCTCTCTCTCCCCTCAACCGGCATGTAAATATCGTTTCTCAGTATTTGCTTTGTGTATCTCAGTTTTCTCTCCCTTACCTCTCTCTCTTTTTCCCTCTCCCTCCACTCGCAAACTTTTCTGCAAAATACTCTCCTCGACTTCTCTTTCCCTATCTTTATTCCTTTTTCTCGCTCTCCCTTCATTCCTCTCCATCAGTCCATTTGTTCTTTCCTTCGTGCCTTCCTCTCCTTCCCTCCTTCCATCATCCTGGCGTTTCTATTTTTCCCTTCCCTTCCTTACAACGGTTTCTTCCTCCCTCTGTCTTCCTCCTTCCTTCCTCGCTTCAGTTAATTTTCACTTTTTACTCTCTCTCTCTCTCTCTCTCTCTCTCTCTCTCTCTCTCTCTCTCTCTCTCTCTCTCTCTCTCTCTCTCTCTCTCTCTCTCGTCCCCCCCAACCCGGTAATTGCTTGAAGACAGTGCCCTAACTTCATCAGCAGAAGAAGAATGAGCCAAATTACATCATTAGATTGCAAACTTGGGTGCGGTTACTATCTGGGTTTGGGCTGATTTGGGGCTGGCTGGCTTGTTGGTCTCGCGGTGGTGAAAGGTTCATGTTGGTGGTGGTGGTGTGTGGGCGTGTCTGGGGCGTGAACGGGGTGGTGGTGGTGGTGGTGATGGTAGTGGATGGTATGAGAAGTGGAAGGGAGAGAATGTGAAGGGAAGAGAGAAGGGAGATAGGAGCTGAGAGGTGAAGGCGTTGGAGGGGAAAAGAGAGATAGGGAAGAGGGGGGGAGTTGAAGGGGAAGTAAGGAGGGAGAGAGAAGGTTGGGAGGGGGAAGGGACCGAGAGGGAAGAAAGGGGGCAGAGAGGAATTGAAGGGAAAGAAGGAGGGGGAGGCGTTGGGAGAGGGAGGGGTTGAAAGGGAAGATAAAGGGAGAGGTTTTTAAACAGGGAAAATGATAAGGGGAAGGAATGGGGAGAAAGGGGTTGGGAGGGGGAAGAGTTAAAATGGAAAGAGGGGGTAGAGAGATTGGGAGAGTTAGGGGTTATAGTGGAGGGGAGGAAGAGATGGGTTAAAACTGGGAAAATGGTAAAGGGGGAGGTATGAGAGAGAAAAAGGGGTGGGCGGGGGAGGAGTTGAAGGGGAAGGAAGAGGGAAGAGAGGGGTTCAAAGAGGGAAAATGATATAGGGGGCGGGGGGGGTGGGGGTGGACGGAGGGAAAGCACCACTACAATCTCTAAAGAAAAAACAGCATTCTTATTTATCACCATCAATATCAACACAGCAAACACCACCACTACCAACCCCTTCAGCCTACCAGCATCACCGTCACTCCGCATCTACTCCATCAACACTATCATCACTATCAACACCGTAACAAACACCTTTAACTCTGCTCTCGAATCATCTTTGTTAGTGCCGCTTAAATCACCACCATCACCATTGCTTATCAAGGCACCATAACCATCAGTATCGTCATTGCCATCGCCACCTGCCCGTACACCATCACCTGCTCTGCTAAAATTACCTGCCCTGCGACCGTGGTACGACGACTGTCATCACATTTTACGATATTAACACAAACAAGCTAAATTATCATCACGACCACCAGTAACACCACCATCACCACCAACAGCAACACCCCCACCACCACCAATACCACCACCACCACCACAACTACCACCACCAACAATACCACTCTCCCCCACCCACCCCACCACCACCAATACCACTCCCCCCACCACTACCACCAATACCACTCTCCCCCACCCACCCCACCACCACCAATACCACTCCCCCCACCACTACCACCAATACCACTCTCCCACCACCACCATCGCGACAGAGGAGGAGGAGTGGAGGAGACAAAAGAAGCGCGAGAGGAATTAAGGAATCAAAGAGGAGGACTTTCCTTGTAAACTCTTGACAATCTTCTTTGCCGATTTATCTTGAAACTTCTCAGCTCCGTCACCGTCACAAGCAAAGGCGCTCGAGGGCACATAAGTACATTGCACACACACACACACACACACACACACACACACACACACACACACACACACACACACACACACACACACACACAAACGTGCAAACGATTAGTAAAAATTTAGAATTTATATTATGCACTCAACGCCAGTAGTAAATTAAAAACCTTAGAGAATTTACCCAACAAAAGTTATGAATAACGTGAAAGGATTCATTTTCCTTACATGGGAAATCAATGTATAATGGTGAGGTTCAATGATGTTGGCAGGTTGATGCGTTGTCCCTTTCCCCGTTGTACCTTTCCCCAAACACGCAACGAAATTAACATTTTGTTCTTCCATATCCGGCACCTGGTCTATTAGCTGGGCCTTGCTGGAGTACAGGTGAAAATGATCACTAACAACTGTTCAGTGTTAAATGTGGCGGGTGTAACATTTGTCTTGTGTCTTGTGTACGCCTTATTTATACATATGCATACACAAGGATACAAGGAGGCTACTAGAGGCTAAACGGCCTACACATGGCAGCTCCATGATAATGAGTTAACCATTCCATGAATCCATCTCCTAATTTGGAAAGACCTGGTAGCTTTAAATATAATCCGAGAAGACACTGCGGCCGTAAACTAATAACCCGTCTAGTAAAAGGAATAACGTCACAAATATAATAGTACTGCAAAATGTATATGTGAGAGCTGTCTCCCAATATATTTTCAAGGACCTGGCCCGGCTGTTGCGCTGCACACAAACCTTCCCGCGCAAAAAGTGTTACCTAGCCACTGACAAAGTTCGTGCCATACTTTTGGGCAGGTGTGTGCATGTCCACTGTGACGCGAGACCAGGAAACAAGCGTCCGTCACCCCAAAATGGCTGAGCACTGCGACAGCAAATTTTGGCGGGGGACTTTTTCCCCACGATGTAGGAAGGGAAGTCGGTTTTGTGGTACTGTGAAAACTGAAGTACTTTCATATATTATCTGATTATTTATATTAATGTTTATGCATATGTGAGACGGTGCTAGTGAAGGTGTGATTGTAAAAGTGTGCCTTGGACTGTGAACCACACTGGCGTTAAATTAATACTAATAAAATATTTGGCCTTTGGTGAAAAAAAAAAGCTTAGAAACGACAAGTTCCGCTGTGTGAAATGACCCGAGGACACTCCACATACATTACCAGACTCCCTCCCCCCAGGGTAAGATCAAGGCTTAGTAATCAAGACGAAGAGCAGCCAAGTAAAGTAACATTTGGAGGTGGGCATGTGTTTACCTTTGTGTGTGTGTGTGTGGGGGGGGGGGGGGTAGAATGCTTATGATTTTCCTTGTGCAAATGTTTACACGCGGGACGACGCATCACCGCCAGCTTCGTTGATTCCCTGTACAAGCACATCGCGTTGCATCAAGGAAACGTAGTAAAAGTGGGTCAGCAAACCACATTGGTTTCGAAAGTGCTGTGAAGCGTTACATCAATGAACATTAATGAGTAAAAAATACTTCCCGCTCCAGCAGATAAAACAATGGTAAACGGGTTATAGTAATATTATATAATAGGTCTGAAACTTTTTATTGAAAGTAAAAACTCCTCACGTGAGGCCTGGAACGATTAATTTGATATAAAAAAATAACATTAATAAAATAAATGGCGGCTGTCCAAACGCCATAAAATTGTGCACGGACCTGTTGTTCCTCCTGAAGAAACAATAAAATCCTTCCTAGCCTGAATTATCTATTACAGATGTAACAAGCTCGTTAAAATATGAACCCATTGCAAGGCATGATCAATCCATACACAAAATTTCATTTGTTTCAGAAAGTCACCAAAAAGGAATTAATATATAAAGTAACTTGCACTAAGTTTTTAATTTAAAACAAACAAGACAAAAAATTATCAAAGGCTACAGCCCCGTTTTACTTATAAATTACTCGTTTCGTGACCCTATTAGTGACGTCAGTACCTTGTTGCATTTTTCGTAACAATACAGCGCTCGTGAGGTCCCGGAACATCCCTAAGCTACTCACCGTCAGTATTGTGTCAGAGAACGCGGGATCGGTTACACATCCAGTTTGAAAGTCCCACAAGCTTACAACCCCACAGTCGTTACGGCAATCCCTCTTCCTCTACTTACCCGCCCCCTTCACACCACTCACGTACTAGCCAAACTTTACACCATTATACCAACAAACATTCACTATTCCGAAGAAACACAAACCCAGGCGACTTTAATTAGTATCAATCAACTCCTCCGGGCCTGCACACCTCCCGCCCAGCACCCAACATCACAAACCCACGTAGGCACCTCCATAGCAATAGCTTTTCACTATGAACTCAACAACATCCTTCAAATAATAGAATTTACGTACTTTACCTTCCATCCCCCGCACCCTTGCTGGTCCACGTTCCACGCAAATCGCACGCAAATCGTTGGTTCACTAATAAAGATAAACTAATCCCGTCCAGACGTTACCCCCCGCACGGTGACCCATCCCGCCGGCTTCTGCTCCTCAGTCACCGGTACCATCAGACCCCCCCACCCCGCCCCTCCACCCCGCTCTTTCCTCCCCGCCCGTAATACCTAAACTTCATGTCTGTGCTGTCCTGATTGGATAATACGTTAAGCTCCAGCAAGGTGATCTCCTATTGGTGGACAGACGCCATGTTGGGGTCGGGGAGCGCTTGTCTGTGGGGACCCCGCTTACCAACCTCCGATTTTTATGTTAGTAAGAGATTTATATTTATTTTATTGCAAACTTAGGTATTGTGCTTGTATCACCTGTTGCTTTTCCTGTTTGTGTAGGAGTTAAACTGAAAGGGCATGCAGGAAAGATAGTGGTGATCATTATACAAAAGTCGCTGTCCTTCGCTAGGTAAAACAAGTGCAGAGAACGAGTGTGAGGGAGGGGGGGGTGGGATCCTCTTCACAACCATCAACCTTGATAATATTTAAGTCACATATTTAAAAGCATGAATAGTTCTTTCTTAGGCACAGTATTTTTATTACGTGCACACAAGAGCGAGAATGCGTAATGAGTGACAGTGGTGTTAATGGTGAATACAAACTCGGGGAAAAGGATGAGTGGACTATAAGCTTGAGAAGACCTCGTTTACCGCATCACTACCATACTTATAACTACGAGAACCAGTCATAAAAACAACGCACATGATATAATACGTGTCCCTTCCGTCATCCTTTCATGTGATGAGGGAAGGGAGGTTCACTGGCGTTTGGTTACTGTATTCAGGGTGTGGTGAAGAGATAAGTGTGTGTGTGTGTGTGTGTGTGGCAGGCCTGGCATGGCGACTCGTGCGAGGCGGATCATGTGTTGCTGTCTCGACACGCGTCTCGAACCAGCGATCCTTTTTTTTTTTTACGTTGACTCCTCTCTCGCCTTTACTACAAGCACAGTGCATCTTTAGTTCACTCGCGTGGTAAACGAAGGAATAAAAGATGATCACACACACACACACACACACACACCACACACACACACACTCGTAACAACAAACCGGGTTCATTTGGTCTACTAATTGCTCTGGAAGTCTCGATGGATAGCTAGTGATGTAAAAATAACTCACAAACGCTATTTTCCAATTCCTCCAACTCCAATTCCTTCCTTTTTTCGTCTTCGTTATTCTCTTTCCTCCGTCCTTCTTCCTCACCTTTTTTTCTTATAGGTTGTCTCCAGATTTACTCTTCGTATGTCTTCCCTTCTTCATCTTCATCATCCTCTGTCGTTCCTCCTTTCTTTTTCCTCACCTTTTTTTTCTCATTATTACGTCCTCTCCTGATTTCCTCTTCGTGTGTATTCCCCTCTTCGTCATCATCATCCTCTTTCGTCCGTCCTTTTTGCTTCCTCACTTTTTTTTCTTATCGGTTCCTCTCCGTATTAATTTCTTCCCTTCTTCGTCTTCTTCGTCCGCCCTTTCTTCTTCCTCATCGTCTTTTTTTCTTATCGGGTCCTCTCCATACCCTTCCTCCTCTTCCTCCTCCTCCTCCTCGTCCCCCTAATGCTGTTCCCTTCACTCGGTCGTTTCGTAAAAGTGTTGCCAGACAGACGCCGCCGCGCCGCCCTTCACGGACTACCCCCGAGGCTTCGCGAGATGTAATTAATTTTGAGCCACCGACTCCGTAATGGCCTGTAAACTTAGGACCTCCCGACGTGTGTGTGTGTGTGTGTGTGTGTGTGTGTGTGTGTTACTTAACTTTGCCTTGTATTTTCTTTTTCTTTTAACCTCAGTCTGTGCAGTTTTCTTTTTTTTTTTTCACTCATGGTGTTGTTTGATATGCTTAACTCTGCCACTAAGATCCACGTTTTTATCCCCTCATTTTTTATACTACTGGCTCCTCCTCCTCATCATCATCATAATTCCCACTCCTCAGACTTTTCTACTCCTCTCTGAAGGCGGGAAAATGATTATTACAAGCGGATTACTCACGTCAGCACGAGCGTCGAGAGGTAATGTGCAGTCTCTTCCTTCTCTTCCTCATCAACGTCGTCCTCTTCTGAGAAAGGCGCACGGGAAACAACGGTAACAAAAGAGGATCACGTTAGATGTAGCGATGAGTCTTACGGCGTCTGTTCACCTCTTCCTCTTTTCCTTCTATGCCTCCTGACAGTGTTCCTGACTATCGCAGAGAGGAGAAACACGGAAAATATTACTAACAACAAGTAGATCATGTCAACTTTTCATTGCTTGTCGAGTGGAAGATAAGAAAAATATGTAGTCGATTCTCTCTCCTCCTTTTCCTCTTCATCTTCTTTCCTCTTTAGCTCAGAAAGGTACACTGGAAATACTGTTAATAAAAAGAGGACCCCGTCAGTTAGAGCGATGAAATGAGCGACGCTGTTTTGACCTCTTCATCCTCATCAGAAAAAAAGGGGCATGGAAGAAAGGCGTAACAGTAAGAGAATTAAGTTAGTTTTGAGCTTTGAAAAGAGGTACAGTAAACCCTCGCTTTTACGGACTTTGATTCAACGAATTTTGGCTTTAACGAACTTTTTTGACTTTCCGGTATGTGTGGGAATTTACCGAACAAGTTCGGTAATATCGGGGTTATGTTCGGTGGTAGGCTGACCGAGCATGTACACGCACGTCAGTCAGCATGACCAATGTGTATCAATGTTGTTTTAATTTCCTTGTATGAGTGAAGTATTTGTGATGACTGCATGTACTGTACGTAAGTATACAAACTTTCATCTAATACAACGAATAAGCTTTGTTAAATACGGAAATGGTTAGAAATAGCTAACTTTCAGCTCATATAACGAACACAGTTCGCTATAAATCAAAAGTTCGGATCCTTTCCCCCTAATTGGTTCGTTATAGTGAGAGTTTACTGTACTACATGTGTTCTTCTTTTCCTCTTCCTCCTCCTTATCCCTCAGTAGTATCAGGCCCGTAATTTTGGCAGATTTTTTTAGGGGGTATAGAAGGCATCATAGGTTCATGAGTTGGGGAGGGAGGGTTGCGAGGGTAGGGAGGATGCGCAGGTGGGGGATTTTTTTTAAGTAAGCACTTTTAGCGGCATTTTAAGACCGATATACAAAACACTAGGGGGCAATAGCCCCCCCCTACCCCCTAGAAACTACGGCCTTGAGTATACTCGAAAATGCAAGTAACAAAAATGAGATCAATGTCGTCTTTTCACCTCCTCTCTTTCCTCTTTACCTCAGAACGGTATACTCGGGAAATACAAGAAACAAAGATAAGATAAATATCGTGTGTTCATCTTTCCCTCATTCTCTTCAATGACCTCCTCAATTCAAGAAAACCACGCGGAAAAAAAGCAGTAACAAGAAAATCACGTCAGCACCATCCATCCTGTCGGCGTTGAGATGACTGACGCGCGATGATCTGTGAGGAGTTCCCACTTTCCATTTTCTCCAATTTGAGGGATGGCGTCCGTTTTCTCGCGTATGGGGGCGACTTATCATCATCACCGCGCGCTCCGGGTCCTCCGTCAGCCGAGCCAAATAAACAGCCATGATGGGACGCGATATTGCTGGCCACTTGTCATCGCGAATCGCTCCTCGCTAACTCACTTCGTTGACGGATGGACAGCGTTAGGATAATAATTGGTGGGTGATTCGTCTCTCTCTCTCTCTCTCTCTCTCTCTCTCTCTCTCTCTCTCTCTCTCTCTCTCTCTCTCTCTCTCTCTCTCTCTCTCTCTCTCTCTCTCTCTCTCTCTCTCTCTCTCTCTCTCTCTCTCTCTCTCTCTCTCTCTCTCTCTCTCTGCCTTCCTTCCATTATCTTCCCCTTTGTGTGTGTGTGTGTGTGTGTGTGTGTGTGTGTGTGTATATATATATATATATATATATATATATATATATATATATATATATATATATATATATATATATATATATATATATATATATATATATATATATATATATATATATATATATATATATATATATATATATATATATATATATATATATATATATATATATATATATATATATATATATATATATATATATATATATATATATATATATATATATACTGTTGTTGTTGCTGTTAATATTTACTCCCTGGGGGTAGCACGGGCTATGGGGGAGCCCGTCTGAGAAGGCTTGCTAGGTGGATATTCTTACGATGGCGGGTATGAACATACAATTTTTGCGATCTCCGGGGTCAGGAGTGCTGGCGACACATTCAGTAGCCAGCTGTCGAGCCATGGTTTCGTCTGAACGGGCAGGTAGACCGGAGGGATGGATGAGCTCTGCTGATGGGCATTAAATAATGTAATGAATTAGCGTGTCCTGTTGTGGGTCGAGGCAGAGAGGTCTGGGGTCAGTTTTTCTATTGCTGATTTCAGCGAGAGTTTGAAATTCGAGGCGAAGGCGGCGCATCCGAATTACTATGGTGTTCGGGGTGGAAGGTGGGACGTTGAGAGGCTGGTAGTTGGTAGCGGTCCTATACCAGGAGGCTGAGCTCGATTCATGGATTATGAGGTCTTGGTGATGGTTGCGGGTGAGATTGGCTGCGGCGGTCTTGAGCGTTCCCTGAGTTGTGGCCCAGCTTGGCGCCATATTCAGAGTGATGTTAGGCAAGGTCCGTGCAAGGTTGTCCACCCGGTCCGCCTTCTCGTTCCCTGCCAATCCGACATAACTTGGTATCCAGTGCAGTAAACTATGCTTGCCCTATGATGCAAGTCTTCCCGCTTGTAGGAAAATAGAAGTTGGGAGTTGCTTATTGTCAGTGATACTGCCACTTTGGAGCACATGGAGTCAGAGTGAGTCAGAGTTTATGACAATGTTGGTGTGGGGCTGGTGTGTGGCGTGGAATAGTGCCCCGAGTAAGGCTGCCAATTCGGCTTTTAGGATTGCTATCCCTTGGAAGAGACTCCTGAGCTCGGCGTGTTCTTTGTTGGTGATGGCTGCTCCTTCAGAGCCGTCGTCACCAACAGAGCCATTTGTATAGTAAAAGGCTGTGGAAGGGGCATCTAAAGAGTCAGTTCTGTGTAGAGCCTCCTGGCGAAGCAGAGCTGGGAAGGAGGGCCCGCGCGGAACTTCGCTTGGTAGTGCGAATTCCAAGGTCGGGGATGTACAAGGTGGTGGAGAAGTATACTGCGGGTGGGGGAGGTTTTGGTAGTCAAGTACGAGGGCTTGTGATCTTAGACACATGTATAGTCGCAGCAGCGTCGTGCACCAAATCTCTATCAGCTGCATCGTTCGGTGGCTGCCGTAAGGACAGAACCAGCTGGATGGAAATAGATAGGTCGGGGCGAGTTCGTATTAGTTCGCTGCGGTGCACGCCGTCCTGGCCAATATTCGGTGTTGGAGAAAAGGGAGGCCGCTCTCTGCCCGAAGGTTTGCCACCCGACGCCAGTTAAGTGCGCCCATTATGACGCGCAAAGCATCGTTTTGGGCAACCTCGAGCACAGGCATGGTGCACTGTAATCGATTACAGATCGTATGGCATGGACGTAGAAATCCCGCAATACGCGGTATGAAACCCCATCACTGCGACTTGCTAGCGCCCGTAGAATGTTGGTAAGGGCTTCGGCTCGCTCACGCAGGTAGCGCACATGCGTCGCAAAGCTGAAGCGGCTGTCCAGCCATACGCCCAGGTATTGGTGGGTGGTAGTGAAGGCGAGCTGATTGCCACAGAGAGAGAGCGCTCTTTCAGGATGTCGTCGCCCGAACACCATGACTCTGGTCTTGTTGATGTTGATCTTTAGCCCAAGCTCAGCACACTTCTCCCCTAAGCGTGCGAGGGCATAGGTGCCTGTTCAAAGCAGTCCCATCTTTGAAACACGAGAGCGAGATCGTCTGCATAGCAGAGCAGCTTGACACCTCGACCGTAATCAATGTCCATTAGGCCCTCCATCAGGACGTTGAAAAAGAAAGGGGCTCAGAATGCTACTTTGAGGAGTGCCCTGAGCGTGGTGGTGTACAGTTGACACTTCTCCTTGAAAGCGGACGCTCGCTCCTCGACCTTGGAAGAAGCCGGGATAGGTCTTCTTCTGGACAGCATGTGGGTAGTTTAAGCCCACGGCGCGGCTGAAAAATCCCAGCTTGGGCACCGGGCGGGGATTGACACGAGAGCAGCCTCCCCCCGACACCCTTGCGGGAGACGGTGAAGGCAAGGCATCTGGAACTGGAGTCTTGCGCTGTTGATCCCACACAAAGGTGCCTATTGGGGATGGGGTGGCCGACGTCTTTTGCTGCTCCTCCACCCATGTGATCTGGCGTTCTATTCCTTTGTTCACCTGCGCTACTCTCGCTGGGCAGGTACGGTTCCATGCATGGTGGGAGCCGTCGCAGTTGGGGCAGCGGTGGGTGACGGGCTCCTTTGCCTTGAATTTCGTCAAGCATTGTTCTGTGTTGTGCTGGCCACTGCAGATCCCGCAAACAGCCTGCCGGAGGCATTTTGCCTGGTGGTGTCCGGACCTCTTGCAGTTGAAGCACCGAAGAGGCTCGGGTGTATAGGGCCTCAGGCAAAATGTCCCCCAGTTCCCGAGAGTCAATGACGGAAGCAGGGATTCCCTCAGGGTTACCAGTACTTGGCGGGTGTCCTCCTGACGTGATGTTTTGCATCGCTGTGCATCTTCGATTTGTGAATGGCGGGTGAGGATGGTTAGTGGCGTGCGGAGGGGGTACCCCATGACAACACCTTTTGTTGTTTGCACCTGGGGGTCTATTTTGGATTCTTGCCTTGAGTGACAGAACAATGCTGCAACTTGCCCTTGATCACGGCAGAGTCAGGCAGAGCTGCTACCCTTGGTCTTCTAGGGCAACCCACAGTCTTCTAGGGCAGCCACTTCTCCGCAGTTCTCTCTCTCTCTCCTCTCTCTATCTCTCTCTCTCTCTCTCTCTCTCTCTCTCTCTCTCTCTCTCCTCTCTCTCTCTCTCTCTCTCTCTCTCTTCTCTCTCTCTCTCTCTCTCTCTCTCTCTCTCTCTCTCTCTCTCTCTCTCTCTCTCTCTCTCTCTCTCTCTCTCTCTCTCTCTCTCTCTCTCTCTCTCTCTCTCTCTCTCTCTCTCTCTCTCTCTCTCTCTCTCTCTCTCTCTCTCTCTCTCTCTCTCTCTCTCTCTCTCTCTCTCTCTCTCTTGTTCTCTCTCTCTCTCTCTCTCTCTCTCTCTCTCTCTCTCTCTCTCTCTCTCTCTCTCTCTCTCTCTCTCTCTCTCTCTCTCTCTCTCTCTCTCTCTCTCTCTGCACCTACAAATTATACTTATAGTACTACACGAGAGAAATGCGACGCAGGAATGAAATGATAAGAGGAAAAGTAAATAAGAAGAGTAATAAAAAAGAGAAATCACACATCAGCTGTCCACTACATGGCCGTAAGTGTGACCGCGTTTCTTCTCATCACGAGGTTATGAGGCTGTCTGAAACGCTTCCTTCCTTCCTCCTCGTCCTCGTTCTCCTCCTTATTTCACTTTTTCTTTTCCCAGACTTTTCTTCTTTCGCACACCTTCTCCCTTCTCTCCCCATTCTCTTTATCCTCTTGTTTCCTCTCTTACCCCCTCTTCTTTTACTCTTATTTTCTTTTCCTATACAACTTCTCCTCTTCTTTCATCTCATCTCCCCTCTCCTCTTCAAGCCTTCTCTTTTTTACCTGCCTTCACTTATTTTCTTCCCTTTACCACCTTTTCCTTCTCTGTTCCACGTCTCTATACCGATTCTTCCCCATACTCTTGTCTCCCTTCTTTTGCCTCTTTTCTTCCCCTAATTGCTCCACTTTTCTTCCCCCTTTTCGCGTTTTCATCTCCGTACTTTTATTCTTCCTCCTAGTCGTTCCTCTTCTCGCTAGTCAAGAACACCTTCCTCCTTTCTTCCCGTTCTCTTTTCTCCCTTTTCCTCCCACCTCAGTGCCCCTCATCCTCTTCCTCCTCTTCATCACCATTCCTCGTTCATCCGTCTGGAAAAATTTCTCTTCTCTTTTCTTCACGCTTTCCCCGCACCTACTTTCTTCTCTCGTTACTTTTTCTTCCTCTATTGCAGCTCCTTTTCCTTTTCTCTCTCTCTACGCCTTTAAGCTTCTTCCCTCCTCCTCCTCCTCCTCATTCTCCTCCCTTTCTTTCTCATTATTGCTCCTCCATCACTCCAAAAGCCTTTCCTCCTCCTTCTCCCTCCTTCCCTCCATCTATCCTCTTCTTTTTCTTTTCTCTTCCTATCCCAATCCTTTTTCTTTCCTTCTCCTTCTGCTTCTCCTTCTCTTCCTCATTATCCCTCCTCCATCACACTCGAACACTTGTACCCTTCCCTCTCCCTCTCTCCATGCCTTCCTCCGCCATTTCCTCCTATTTTTCTTCTTCCTTGCCTCTCTTTCTCCGCTTCCTCCCTCCCGCCGTCCGTTCGTCGTCCATGTCATTGCCGGACGCCGCCACACAATGTCACTTGTAACAATGAAGGAGGGAAAGACGCCTAAATTAGATTCGAGGAAGGATGGATGAAATGTCTCCTGTCCCTCCCTTCCCTCCCTTCTCTCCTCTCGTCCTGCAATATCCCCTGAGTGCCGCTGAGGCCAACTCCTGATTGAATTATTGCACAAGACGAAAGACGACGGCGGTGATGGCAGCAGAGGTGGTTGTGGTGGTGGTGGAGAGGGAGGTGAAGTGATGCCAGATAGAGAAAGAACGCTTATCGTGCGGCGGCCTTCTTCTCTTCCTCCTCCTCCTCCTTCTTGGGCATATGACACTACTTCCTCCTCCTCCTCTTCTTCTTCCTCCTCCTCTCCCTGCTTCTGCGACTTTTCCTCCTCCTCAATCTCCTCCTCCTTTCTTTTCCTCCAGCAAGCCCATTAAACTTTGCTGCATTATTAAAGCGACTCCTGCCAACTTAGATTGCGTTTGGAAAATTCATAAATATCGTCGTTCTGTTTAATTATTATTTTTTTCATCCCATCAAAAGACAATCACACACACACACACACACACACACACACACACACACACACACACACACACACACACACACACACACACACACACACACACACACACACACACACACACACACGCGATATTTCTTTGTTTTTAATACTGAAAAAATATAGGAGAGTAAAATGAACATAACAGAAGCTGGAAAACATGGGATCGTATGGCAAATTTTATCAAACAAGAGAAATATGTCATAGTACGAGAAAATTGTCACGGAAGAAAGTTATCACAGAAGAAATTTATCATACAAGAAATTTATGATTCGAAAAATTTATAATACATGGGAATAGAATCAAAGAAACAAAAAAAAAATTTAATAACTGGCTGGACTGGAAAACATAAAGCATACTCTAGATAAAAAATAAGAAAAAATCTCGCTCGATTGAATATTCGGAATGTTAAAAAAAAAGTTAGAATTGCAGACAACACCAGAATTGCTGAAACATAAAAGACATTACATTTTCGCTAAAACATATCATATATATTTTTGGATGAAGTAATTACGTTGTTGAAATGCTTATCATGACTATGCCTTCAATACATCCTGACTGTCTATGTATATGCACTTGACCCGTTTATGACCTTACCGTTGTCATCGTGCATTCACCAACATTATCATTATTAACTCAGTATATCGATCAATCAGCAACTCTATTTTTTTTTTTATCCATTTATCTTGTTTACATTAATTTAACGTTTTTTTTCTGGTCGGTCTGTTGCTTTCGTTTACCTCTCTCTCGACCAGTCTCTATCTCTCTATCTATCATTCTTTTTCTATGTATCCATTCTGTCTGTCTGTCTAGTTATTTACCTGTGTTATTGAGACCATCACTTGGGAAATCTATACAACTGTTTCCACGGATTTCAAGCGTTTCCCAGTATGCTCTTTGCTTTGATTCTCTCTCTCTCTCTCTCTCTCTCTCTCTCTCTCTCTCTCTCTCTCTCCTGTCAGGTACAAGAGCGCAATAAGAACCAGCAATATATCTTCGTCATGTCTGTTATCAGAGAGAGAGAGAGAGATTCATGAATATACGTGCTTTACTATTCCTTCCCGCCGTTGCTTCTCCAGTTCTCTCAATTCTCTTTAGACCATTTGCATTCTCTCTCTCTCTCTCTCTCTCTCTCTCTCTCTCTCTCTCTCTCTCTCTCTCTCTCTCTCTCTCCCAACAAACATTCACATCATTAATCTCATTTTTTCTTACAACAGCAGAATGCAACTGAGGACTGGAGGAGAAAGAAAACGTTAAAATAATAGTAATAATAATAATAATAATAATAATAATAATAATAATAATAATAATAATAATAATAATAATAATAATAATAATGATAATAATAGTAGTGAAAATAATAATGGTGATAATAATAATAATAATAATAATAATAATAATAATAATAATAATAATAATAATAATAATAATAATAATAATAATAATAATAATAATAACAAAAATAGAGAAATATACACCAAAAAAAAGACAGACCATGAAATACTACACACGCACACACCACGGTTCTACGA
>NC_066522.1:10182752-10190252 GCF_024679095.1 Eriocheir sinensis
TTGGGTGCACGACTTTTGTGACTTCAATACACTATAACTGACCAATACTTATCTATTATAAAATGTGTAGGCAATATTACGATGATTTCGATAGAGAAAGATAGATAGGTACAGAGAGACAGATAGATTGAAAGAAAAGTAGATAAAGAAAGAGGGCATCACACATTTCAAATCCCAAAGAGAATAAAAAAAAAACGAGAAAAAAATATAAACGTATCACCATCCAGCGACTGATTTCCACACTTCCTCTTTATCGCTTCGGCTCTCCCACACCTTTGCTCCTTTGCTCACCCCATTCCTTCCCTCTTTCCCTTCGTAAACCTTCCCGTCTTCCTTTCATATGCACCCTTTTCCCTTCATTCTCCCGTCCATTCGCTCACTTACCTAACACTTCGAGTCCTCTGATTTGCTCTTCTTTCTTTCATCTTGCATCTCTCTCATCTCTCTCATCTCTCTCTCTCTCTCTCTCTCTCTCTCTCTCTCTCTCTCTCTCTCTCTCTCTCTCTCTCTCTCTCTCTCTCTCTCTCTCTCATCCCCCCCCCCCCCCTGAGGCTTCCTGGCAAATAGGTTCTCTGCATCGCTTCAAACACAGCCACAGACGCAAGAATGTTTTTACGGTCAGGTCAACGCACATACGTAGTCTTGGGGCGTCAACCTCGGGCGAGTGAGGCTTGGTGTCTTGTTATTATCGTTGTTGTTGTTTTGATTCATATTGGAGCTTGTGGAACTGTTGTTGTTGTCATTGTTATTATTATTATTATTATTATTATTATTATTATTATTATTATTATTATTATTATTACTATTATTTTCACCGCTGTTATTGTTATTTTTATATTTATCAGTAATAGTAAGGATAATGATGGTGATGAAATAATGATACTACTGCTACTACAACTACGACTACTACTACTACTACTACTACTACTATTACTACTACTACTGCTACTACCACAACAGATCCTGCAAATTGATCATTATGCATTGGCGTCAATTATTAGATTATTCCAATTATGTGATTTATCTGCGTAAAACTATACCTGTAATACTCCGTCCCTCCATTTCCATCACCGCTTTAAACAACAATTGCCATTACCACTAACACGACCACCACCACCACTACCACCACTACTACGAAAACTACAACCACCACCTCCACCGCTGCCACCACCACTACTCACGCCATGTCACCTCCATCATCAGAGGCTCAAAAAAAGAAGAAAAAAAGCGGAGAAAAAATTGCTTTGTACATCGCCTGCAAAATGTAGGAGCGCGGCGATGGACGAGGAACGACGTGTAATAATAATTCACGAGGCCCTCATTGCCATTACTACGGGGCGGTAAACACACACACACACACGCACACACACACACACGCACACACACACACACACACGCACACACACGCACACACACACCATTTTTCTCGTCTATGCTCTAATGTCCAAAAGCTTTCAGCCTCGGAGCCTTTTCGGACATGAGCAACACCCAGTAAACACACTTACGCACGCACACACACACACACACACACACACACACACACACACACGATTGATTATCTGGTAGTCAGCTTCCAGGTATGTAGTGGTAGAAATGACGGTTGTATTATTATTATTATTATTATTATTATTATTATTATTATTATTATTATTATTATTATTATTATTATTATTATTATTATTATTATTATTATCATTGTTATTATTATTACCATCATCATCATCATATATCCTCCTCCATTATCATCACTACACAAACACCCAACAGCACCGGGAGATAATAACCACGTCCACATAAATAATACGCTTCGCCGTTTGATCACGACTACGACATTACTAACGCGATCGAGATGAGGTGAATAAAAAGGAAAAACACAAACACCACCTGTCCTCAGTGTTCTCGTGCTCACCTGCCTCACCTTCGCGGGGACCTGCAGCCGATAATGATGTTTACTCGACAACTTTTCTGCCCCGAGTGTGTGTTATTATTTTCCTTTCCTGTCAAATAAGGTGAACACGCTCCGGAGTCTGTGTGTGCGCGCGTATGTTCAAGGGAGAGTGGGATCAAGTGTGTAGGGGGAGGGGTCGTTTGTGTGTGTGTGTGTGCTGGGGGGATGGAGTCGTGTGTGTGTGTGGGAGGAGTGTGAGAGAATGGCACGATAAGATGTTCATCCCAGGTAATTATTGAACCCCACGGCACAAGGTGGGTGCCCTGTACACTCATTTCTTTGTTACCCCCACACCCATGGCTTTTTACTTCCACCCTTCTTTGATTGATCTATGGTATTGGCACCCACAACTTTATCCCATTATAAACTTTCGATCCACCACTCCATTAGTGAACTTCGCCTGCCTATGTCTTTGTTGAATGCCTTTTGTCTATTAATTGCTACTTTAGCCTGTACTCATAAGCAAGTTCCTCAATTATTGAGATCCCCTACAATCCCTTTCATAATTCTAACATCTTGATATCCATTCTATAATAGGGGACAAGAAACTAGAGAGAGTGTATGAGGTCGAACTATTGCTAAGAAGTATAAGGTTGAGACACCCCTAGTCTCGCTCTATTGCTCACTCCTCTGTACAGATTCTAACACTTATATCGATTTTATTTTTTTAGCCTGAATGCATGAACTGCCTAGGACGGATGAGGTCGAACTCACTCTAAGTAAAGTTTGAGACGACCTGCTTAGAGGAGTGCTCACGCCCTGGAGTGTATGAGTATATATGTTACTACGATTAAAATGCTACACTTCCCGACATTGAATTCCATCTGCCACTTCCTCGCCCAATCATATAGTTGGGCAGTCGTGCGTGTGTGAAGGTGGGGGAGGGGTAATCGTGTGCGTGTGTGTGTGTGTGTGTGTGTGTGTCATTAAACTCCCAATATAGAAGAAACGTTATTTTTCTTTCATTACGGGTTACTTTGATCCGCTCTTCGTAAACACGCCAGCGGGAAGACAGCGAACTCGGCCCAGCGATCACTGTTTCTCCGTCTCGGCCACCTTTGACGATACAGGAGAAGTCCCAATTTCGATAACAACATATAGGGTTCGTCATGCTACTACGAATCAGTTTATTACGTAATTACATTTTTTCCTGTTTTATTTTCAAGAATTATTATTTCGCTAATCAAAACCTGCTGTGACTCCTATATATTACCTCTGCTGCTGCTACTACTACTACTACTACTACTACTACTACTACTACTACTACTACTACTACTACAACTATCATAACCCGTCCACCAATTCTCTTTCAGCTACAACTATTTAAACACTACCCTCTCTTCCTCCTCCTTTTTCCTTTTATCCTTCTCCTTCTCCTCCTCCTCCTCCTCCTCCTCCTCCTCCTCCTTCATAACCCTGAAAAGATCATCGTCAGGAAGTCCATTTCAAGTGGGATCTTTTTCTCGCCTCATCTCTCTCTCTCTCTCTCTCTCTCTCTCTCTCTCTCTCTCTCTCTCTCTCTCTCTCTCTCTCTCTCTCTCTCTCTCTCTCTCTCTCTCTCTCTCTCTCTCTCTCTCTCTCTCTCTCTCTCTCTCTCTCTCTCTCTCTCTCTCTCTCTCTCTCTCTCTCTTCTTTTACTTTTTTTCTTTTTACTTCTTTGTCTTTCTTTTTTATCTTTCTTTCTTTCTTTCTTTTATTAGTTCTTCTTTCTTCTTCCTCCTCCTCTTCTTTTTCTTCTTCTTCTTTTGCTTCTTCTTCTTCTTCTTCTTCTTTTTTTTCTTTTTTCTGTTTCTTCTTCTTCTTCTTTCTCCTCTTCTTCTTCTTCTTCTTCTTCTTCTTCTTCTTCTTCTTCTTCTTTTGTCTTTCATTTCTCCTGTCAGTATAGATTTGATTTATCTTTCTTCCACTGACTGCTATCTCCTCTTCTTTTCTCTTCTCTCCCCTTTTATTTTTCCTTTCACATTTCGTCTTCTTTGCATCCTTTTTTTTCTTCATTTCCCTTCGTTTCCTTCTTTTGCAATCCTTTCCCTGCCTCTCACCGTTCCTCTTTTTCTTCTTTCTTTCTTCTTTACGCCTTGTTCCCTCCTTTCTTCTCGTTTTCACCTACTCCTCTACGTCCGTCACTTTTTGTACCTCCTTTTCTTTCCCTTTAACCCATCGTACTCTTCTTTTCTCATCATCCATTCTCTTTCATTCCTTGTCTTGCTCCTTCTTTCTCTTTTCCATTTCCCTTCACTTTCTCTTCTCTCAACTCCTTTCCGACATCTTTCTTTTCCTTTCTCTCTCTCTCATCTTCTCTCCCCTTCCTTTCCCTTGACACCCCACTCCCTTCCGCTCCTCTTCTCCATCTTCCCGAACTCTTCCTTTCCCTTCCCACACTCATATCCCCTTCCCTCCCCTTCCCTTCCCTTGACACTCCTCTTCCCTCCTCCGCTCCTCTCCTCCCCGTCCCCTCCCCTTCAGTAGAGTTCGTGCTCCTAATTTCACACCCCGTCACTTCAGGGGGAAAGAACAGTGAAAAGAAGTGACTGCCAACCACCAAGAAACATGTTGTGACTGGGACGCCGAGAAAGGGTGACCCGTGTGAGTGTGTGGGGAGGTGGTGTGTGTGTGTGTGTGTGTGTGTGTGTGTGTGTGTGTGTGTGTGTGTGTGTGTGTGTGTGTGTGTGTGTGTGTGTTAAAATGAGCTGTGCAGACGGACGGATTCTTAGGTGGTTTACACACGTTACTACTGATGGACGACGCTGTGATAATGGCAACCAATCGTGAAATGTGTGTAAAGAAACTTAGAGTTATATGTAAATTTTGTAGAGAGAGTGGAATGGTAATTAATGAAAACAAGACGAAGTTTTTTTGTTATTAATGGAGAGGACCATGCTAGACACTGTTTGTCGAGTGAGGAAGTGAGCGTGAACTATGCCTCTCAGTACCTGTACCTTGGGGCATGGTTTACTGATTCCGCCAAGACGGCCGATGCCTTGAAGCTACATGAACCAGCGAGTGATGCAGTAGTAAATAAATTATCTATTTTTTGTGCCACTAACACGCAAATGCCATTTGTTTATAAGAGAACGATGTTTGATGCAGCAGTAATGAGTACATTACTGTGTAGCTCGGAGTCGTGGTTCACAAAGAAAACAAAAGGACTGGAAAAACAACATAATAAGTGAGATGCTTGCTTGGTGTACGGAAAAATACCAGCATGAATGTATGCATGATAGAAGCAGGTATTCCTCCAGCGCAACACCTTATTGAAAAGAAAAGATTTAACCTCAATAAAAGGAAGCAGGCACACATAGATATGGACGAACCCTATCACTTCGCTTACAATCTCTGTAGGGAAGCGAATACACCTGGTTTCCGATTCATGAAAGGACAGCTGTTTGTGAAAGAGATATAGATCCGTTAAATGATGTTGTGAGGTATATGTAGGAAAAGTTCACAACATATACCTCGACCCTATACCCTGGAGCGGGGGCGGTGGCGGTGGCGGCTCACATGCATTCACCGGACGACGGACGTTCGAACTTTCACGCTACCACTCGATTACTCAGTCACCGCCAGGCGCCGAAAAACCCAAACACTGTCCTGAAGACCACTGAAGAGACCCCATCCATCAACTCAGAGAGCAAGGGAAACAGAACAAGAACTGGGGCAGTATGAGCCAATGCCAATGCAAGATGGCGCCACTATAGCCTGCGCTAGAACGGGCTGGGCCGACCATCAGGCCCCACCTCAAGAAGCTCTTCCCAGTTGATCCATGACCATCAGGCCTCAGAAAGATACCTACCACGCTAATAAACAGCAAAAAAAAAAAAAAATAAAAAATCCATGACGGTGCATGAAATGTATCGAACCGGTACATATATCCCAGACTACAAACGCGAATCATTTACCAGACTCAGACTAATGTCTCACAATCGTAGAATTGAGGTTGGGTGGTGGAGTCGCACACCCGCTGACCAACGCGTGTGTCAATGCGACGGGGAGCAAGTACAGACAGAACAACATGTCTTGATAGATTGCCCACTGTCTGCTCACTGCCGCACAAGGTTCACCATGTTGGCCTTTACGAACATGAGTGACCCGCTGAATGAGGACACACATATCAGTGAATTATGTGGTTATATTCATGAAGTGCTCAACATTTTTAATTCGATTATGTGTTACCCTCTACATGCAGAGAAAAATATTTTAGTTTATTCTTTGGACAAATAATAGATAATACATTGTAGTTTGTATTAAAATAATTGTGTGTTTATTTTTTTTGTTCTTTTGTACTTCGAATATCAGATCACTTTTGTAAGTATTTGTCAATAAACTAACTAATTAACTCTGTGTGAGTGTGTGTGTGTGTGTTAAGCTTTTTTTTTTAGTTTTCTGCCTGTTACGATTGTTTTATATATATTATTTTTGTGTGTGTGATCGTGTGTGTGTGTGTGTGTGTGTGTGTGTGTGTGTGTGTGTGTGTGTGTGTGTGTGTGTGTGTGTGTGTGTGTGTGTGTTAAGCTTTTTTTTTTAGTTTTCTGCCTGTTACGATTTTTCTTATATCTTTTTTTTTTTTTTTGGTGTGTGTGTGTGTGTGTGTGTGTGTGTGTGTGTGTGTGTGTGTGTGTGTGTGTGTGTGTGTGTGTGTGTGTGTGTGTGTGTGTGTGTGTGTGTGTGTGTGTGTGTGTGTGTGTGTGTGTGTGTGTGTGTGTGTGTGTTTTCCTTTTGCTGCTTTTGTACATGCCTTTTTTTGTGTGTATTTCACTGTTTCTTGACGTTGTCCTTTTTTTCTCCTTCCAATTTCAATCACTTTCTACGCATCGCTTCCCTTCCGCTGCTCTCTCTCTTTCTTTTACCTTCCGCCAGTCTGCGAGGATTTCCTTTCTCTCTGTGTAGCATTTTCCATTGTTGCATTATTGTTGTTCCCACCATCATTTATTTTCCTCTATTCTTGACTTGCTCTCCTTCCTTTTGTTTCTTCCGTTCTCCAAAACTCTTCTCTGATGCTTCCTCTTCCTCCTCCCTCGTTTCCTGTCTTCCCCTCTTTTCTCCCTCTTCTTTCCTTCCTTCCTTCCTTCCTCCCTCTCTTTCTCCTTTAATTCTTTATTCCCTTATTCTTCTCCCATTTTAATGTATTTTCTGTTTCTCCTTCCCCTTATCCAGATTTCTATATTCCTTGATTTGTTCCTTCACTCTTTTCGGATTTTTCTGCTTCATATTTTTTTTTTCATTCGTATATTTCATTGTATTTTGTTACCCCAGACTCACTTTGTATTACTTCTTTTTTATTTCCGAACACTATTTTATTTTCCATGTTTCCCTTCCTCCTTTCTCCCCTTCAATTTCCGTACTAAATTCTTTCCATCTTTTAAAATTCATCCGCTCAACCTTCTCTTCAAATTATCTCCTTTCCTTTCTTCTTCCTCTCCTCCCTTTTTCCTTTCTATGTTCGTACTAAATTCTTCCTATCTTTCTAAATTCATCTTATTATCCTCCTCGTTAAACTGTCTTCCTTCCTCTAAGCTTTCTTTTATGTTGTTCTTTCTTCCAATCCTAATTTAATT
>NC_066522.1:10192752-10212752 GCF_024679095.1 Eriocheir sinensis
ACACACACAGGCGCGAGCTCTCTCGAAACAAACATTTGCTATTTTTCCGTTGTCCTAATCAGACTTTACTAAAACTATCTTCTTATTTGTAATATTTTTTCCTCCTCCTCCTCCTCCTCATCATCATCATCATCATCATCATCATTATCATCATCTTCACGCATTATTCCTCCATGTAACGTCTTATTTCTTTATCAAACTTTTATTCTTTTCCAGGTAGTGTGAAAAGTTTTACAACCTTTTTCCCTTCTTAAGCTATAAACACCTTTCATTAAGCCTCGTTCTTTCTCAAGGAATGTACTCATTAATCTTCTTTTTCCTACTACTCTTCCTCCTCCTCGCCCTACACTGCCTCCTCCTCCTTTTCCTCCTCATATTCCTTCCCTCTAAACGTGACACTTATCCTTTTCCTTTTCACTTTCTCTTTTCTTTTTCTCATGTTCGTCCTCCTCACACCATAATTTCCATCTTCTCATTAACCTCACCAATAGTCATCTTGTCCTCCATTTTTTTCTCATCCCCACACAGCCTCCTTTCTATAACTTTTTTTCCTTCTTTGTATTCTCCTCATCGCCTTTCCACTGTGTTTGCACTGACCCCATCTAGTAATTATCTTATCTCCAATCGGTTCTCACTCATCATCTATTGGCCACTTTTTATTACCTTTATACGTCGTTCTGTCTTCCTCCTAACATATTATAACACTATTTTTGAACACTAGTTAACTCAAATCAGGATTTTCTCTATGATATCCAACTCCCTACTGCAAGAGGTAATCAATATCCATTCTTTCATCCAGTTCACGTGAGTGCAAACTTTTGGAACATCCTTCAGTTTGTATTATTTCCTTCCTACGACTTAAACTCTTTCAAGGGAGGAGCATCATGACACCTCTGGACTAGACTGATATTCTCTTTGGCTCTCTTTCTCCCCCTAACTGGAATAGCGTCTTTTCCGGCTCTTTCTACCCTTGACTGTCACCTTTACCGCAGAAAAAAATCTCTAATAATAATAAAATGAAGAATCGTTGCATAAATCCTTCCTTCTCTTAGTCATACAAAACCATCATGCACTAACCTTCCTCCTCCTCTTCCCCCAGGCCGCGCGGTGCCCCTAGAGATCCTGGAGGTGCGGGTGCCGGAGTACAAGGTTCGGGGCGCCAAGGCGGAGCTGCAGTGCCGATACGCGCTGGAGAACGCCACGCTCTACAGCCTCAAGTGGTACAAGGGCGACAAGCAGTTCTTCCAGTACATCCCTGGCAACAAGAAGACAAAGAACACGTTTTTCGTCAAGGGCGTCCACGTGGATGTGAGTACCTGTGCTTCTGCCTGTGTGTTTATCTAAGGGTCTGTACCTTTGTGGGTGGGTGTGAGGGAGGATTGTGTGTATTTGTAAACAAGCCTGAAAGAAGGTTTGGATAAATATGAATTTGAAAGAAACACGAAGATAATGTTTATTCATCAACTAACATGACATAAAAGAATGATCAAGAACGAAATATATCTGAGGAAAAACAAATAATACAAACCCAGCCCCCCCCCCCCCCCCTTCCCCCAGGAATAAACAGAAAAAGTAATTAGAATGGGATGGAGAGATTTTGGTAAATATGGTAACATCACGAATCTGAGGACAAAGGTGCAGGGTCCTCCCAGTCCAAACGTACAGTCCGGAAACTTGAATATAACATGGAGAGACATTCTATAAACATAAAAATGACACTTAATAACAAGAAATTGAGTTGTGCAGATCATACCATATGTAAAAATGATAGATGATGGATAATATGTATATAATCAAACTAACAACATTGGCCCATAAATTATATTAGAGAGAACCTGGTAAAGCGGCGTTAGACCGGATCCGTAATAATTGATGATGTTTATGATAATGATGATGAGAAAGATAATAAAAATGATAACGATGTTGTGTAAGATTAATTGATTGGTATGTGTGGGCTTGGTTGTTTGCAAGTGTTCTTTATTGTTTGTTTGTTTGTTTGAATTCGTAATTGTGTGCGTGCGTGCGTGCGTTTCCTTGGTTTCGGGTGTCAAAGGGTGGAGTAGCTGAAAGAGTTAGACAAAGGGGTGGATAAGTGTAGAGGTTGTTGAAGATGGTGGAAGTGGTGGTGGAAATGATGGTGATGAAGAGGGGGATATGGTTCAAAATTGGTGGGTGGATGGGTAGACGTCGTAGTAGTGACGGTGGTGGTGGTGGTGGTGATAGCGTAGAAGAGGGAGGAGGGTAAGCGTTCTGGTGATAGTGTAGGTGTTGGTGTTTGTTATGGTGGTGGTGGTGGTGGTGGTGGCGGCGGTGTTTGTGGTGATAAAAATTAACGTCAGTCATGAGGAATGGCTCGGGTCATCGTTCTGTGGGTTTGCTGTGATGAATAACGATGGTGGTAATGATGGTGACGACTGTGGCGGTGATGATGGTGATGATGGTGATGATGATGGATCGCTGCCCGTGTAATGAATGGGTGCGCGTGACAGCGGCGGTTAGACATGAGCGATGCGTCGGTGTAGAGGAATAAAAATGAAAAAAAAAGAGTATATCAAAATGAACTAGTCAAAAATATGAAAGAAAACAAATAGTATAACAAAATGAACTAGTATGAAGGAATATAAAATGAAAAAAATAATAATATAACAAAGTGAACTAGTGTAGAGGAATACATAAAAAACAAATAAAAATGATAATAACAAAATGAGCTATGTAGAGAAATAAAAATACATATAAAACAAAAAAGCACTAGTGAGGAGGAATGAAAAATGAAAGGACAAAAAATACAGCAAAATAAACTCATAGAAAGAAATAAAGAAAGTGAAAAAACAAGTGAAATAACAAAATGCAATAGTGTAAAGGAATAAAACAAGAAATAAAAAGATAATATAAGAAAATGAACTATCGTAGAGGAATATAAAAAGAGAAACAAACACACCATATACCAAAATGAACTGAAGAGGAATAAAAGTGGAATAAACAGAAACTATAACAAAAAAATAACTAGTGTAGGGAAAAGAAAATTTAAAAAAAACATAATAAAACAAAACTAAATAGTGTAAGGGAATAGAAAGCAAATATAATAAAATACAATAATGGATGAGGAGGTTAAGCCAAGATGTTACGAGTAGAAAAAATAAATGAAAAAAGGGAAAAAGAAAAATATACTAATCCGTCTAAATAAAGGTTAAAAAAAATGCATTATTTCTAAAATCATTCGAAGGAGATTGAAGTTTTGGACCTAAATAAGAGAAAAAGAAGGAAAATATGAGAACAAAAGAAGTAGGATGAGGAAAACGTTAAGGAGAGATTCTAAAAAAAAAAGTGAACTGTGTAAAAGAAATCATAAAAGAAAAAAAGGAAAGCAAGAAAAATATGGAAAGAAAAAGAGAGCAAAGAAAAAAAGCAGAAAAGGGTGGAAGAAAAAACGAGTGAATACAGAAGTCAGAGAAGAAGGAAAAGAAGAGAAGTAAGGAAAAGAAACACAGGATGAAGTGAAGGGAGAAAGAAGAGCAAGGAGAAGGAAGCAAAGAAAATGGAAGGAAGAGGCGAAGGAGGGAAAAAAAGGAACTGCAGGGTTGGCCAGTACAGTGTCAAGCGAAGGAGAAGTATACGAAAGAGTAGCCAAAAAAAAGAGAACGTAAAATAAGGAAAAAGAAAGTGAAAGTGAGGAAACCGATGGAAGTGGAGGTGGAGGCGGCGGAGAAGAATGACCAAACGAAGAAAAAAGGAAGAAGAAAAATGAGAGGATAAATGAAAGACTAAAAAGAAAAATCGAAGAAGGAGGCGAGGAAGAGAAGGAGAAGACAGAAAATAAGATAAACGAGGGTAGAAGGGAAGGCGGTGAAGGAGACGAGAGCGATGGAGTGACAAAGGGAAAAAGAAGAAGAGGGAACGTAAGAAAAAGAGATGAAAGGGGAGAAAAAACTCGAAAGATAGGGTAACAGAGGAGGAAATAAAGATAGACACAGTGAAGGAGGTGAAGTGTACAGCGACAAAAAGAAAGAGAAGGAGGAGGAGCCAAAAAAAAGAGTCGATGAAGGGAAGAAAGAAGAGAAGGGGACGTAGGAAGATCAGAAGATATCGGAGGTAGGGAAAAAATGAAGAGAAGGAGAAGGAGGAAGGAAAGGAAGACATGGAATACAAGGATGAGGCAAACGAGTAGAAGAAAAGAGTGAAGAAGGCAATAGGAGGAGAAGGAAGGCGAAGAAGAAGAAGAAGAGGGAGAGAAGGAGGAAGTCAAGGTGAAGAAAAAAAGGAGGAGGATGAAGAAACGGAGGAAACAAAAGGAGTAAAAGAAAGAAGAGAAGAACGCAAAGGAAGAGATAGAAGAAGAAGAAGAAGAAGAAGAAGAAGAAGAAGAAGAAGAAGAAGAAGAAAAAGAAGAAGAAGAAGAAGAAGAAGAAGAAGAAGAAGAAGAAGAAGTAGAAGAAGAAGAAGAAGAAGAAGAAGAAGAAGAAGAAGAAGAAGAGAAAAAGGAAGAGTTATAGGAAGAGATGGAGGAGAATCAGGGGAAGAGGATTAGTGAAAGGAGGAGGAGGAGGAGGAGGAGAAGGAGGAGGATGACAACGACGACGAGGAGGACGAGGACGTGGACGAGGACGAGGACAGAGAGGAGGAATGAAAATAAGAAAAGTAAAAGGAGAAGAGGAAAAAGGAAGAAGAGATGAAGGTAAAGGAGATGAAAAAAGAAGTAAAAAAGGGAGAAAGAGGAGAAGGAAGAAGAGGAGGAGGTGGATAAAGAAGAAGAGGAGCATACAGGGTAAGACATCGGCGTCTCTAGCGGCAAGGTAGGGAAGAAGAAAAGAAGACAAAAAAGGAGGTGAAGGACGAAGAAGAGGAGAAAGAAGAAGAAAGAAAAGGAGGAAAAGGAGGAGCAGGTTAAGGATTCGGTTTGTGTAGAGGTGAGGGGGGGAAAGAAAGGAAGCCAAAAAAGGAAGTGAGGGACGAAGAGAAGACAAGAAGAGAAAGAAGGAAGAAGAGGAGGAGAAGCAGGAGCGGAGGAAGAAGAAGGAAGAGGAGGAGGAGAAGACAGGCTAAGAAATCGGTGAATCTAGCGGCGAGAAGGAAGAAGAAATTAAGGAAAAAAGTAGGTAAAGGACAAAGAGGAGGAGGAAGAAAAGGAAGAAAAAAGTAAAAACGGAGGTGAAGGCCAAAAAAGAAAAGAAGAAGGAAGAAGAGAAGGCAAAAAAGGAGGTGAAGGAGGAAAAGAGGAAAAGGAGAAGAAAGAAGAGAAGGCAAAAAGGGAAATGAAGGAGGAAAAGAGGAAAAGGAGAAGAAAGAAGAGAAGGCAAAAAGGGAAATGAAGGAGGAAAAGAGGAAAAGGAGAAGAAAGAAGAGAAGGCAAAAAAGGAGGTGAAGGAGGAAAAGAGGAAAAGGAAAAGAAAGAAGAGAAGGCAAAAAAGGAGGTGAAGGAGGAAAAGAGGAAAAGGAGAAGGAATAAGAGAAGGCAAAAAGGGAAATGAAGGAGGAAAAGAGGAAAAGGAGAAGGAAGAAGAGAAGGCAAAAAGGGAAATGAAGGAGGAAAAGAGGAAAAGGAGAAGGAATAAGAGTGGGCAAAAAAGGAAAGTGAAGGAGGAAAAGGAGAAAGAAAAAGAGGAAACAAAAATGGAGATGAAGGACGAGGAGGAGGAGAAGGTAGAAAATAAAGAGAAGGAGGAGGGGGATGAGGAGAAGGAAGAGGAGGAGGAGGAGGAGGCTAAGGACTTGGTGTGTCTAGCGGCGAGGGAATACATTAGGGCGGAGGAGGCGGCGGCGGCGAGTCAGGATAAGAAGCGCTGCAAACATAAAGCTGCCGCCGGCCCTTGAGCCTTGAGGGACGGGCCGCGGCAGGCTGGTGAGCTGGCGAGGACACGAGGACGAGGACGAAAACGAGGAGGAAGAGGACGAAAACGAGGAGGACGAAAAGGAGGAGGAAGAGGAGGATGAGGAAAACACAGAGAACGACGAGGAGGAGAAGTAGAAGGAATAAGAATGCAACAGCTAGATGAGAGAGAGGAACCAGGGAAGAATGAGGAGGACGAGGACGAGGACGAAAACGAGGAGGAAGAGGACGAAAACGAGGAGGACGAAAAGGAGGAGGAAGAGGAGGAGGAGGAAAACAGAGAACGACGTCGAGGAGAAAGAATAAGAATGCAACAGCCAGACGAAAGAGGAACAAGAAGGAAAGAATGAGGAGGACGAGGACAAGGAAAGGGAGAAGGAGGAGGAGGAGGCGGAGAAGCAAGGAGATGAGGAAAATGGGAAAAAGATGATTATAAGAAATGCTTAGCGGAGGAAGACGCGGACAAGATGGAACAAAATTAGGAAGACGAGGATGGAAGAGAAACACGAAAAGAAGGACAAGAGGAACGAGGAGGCGAAGGAGGAGGAGGAGAAGGAGGAAGAGGAGAAGGAGGAGGAATAGGAGAAGGAGGAGGTAAGAGAAGAGTCGTTTCGCTTGCAAGGAAGGAAGGAATCTGGACCAAGAATTTGATATCTTGAGGAGGGGAAAGAAGAGGAAGGAAAACTGCAAGCATTCACCCTCTTGCAAGCACCCCCCCCCTCTCCTTCCTCCCTTCCTCCCCTCTCCTCTCACCTTCCCCTCCTCACGATTCTTCCTCCTTTCTCCCTCCCTCTTTTCCTTTCTCCTTCTCCTTCCTCCTTCCCTTCTTTCCCATCTCGCCTCTTGTGTCTTTCCCTATTTTTGTTTTCTACACCTCTCTCTCTCTCTCTCTCTCTCTCTCTTCTCCTCTTTCTCCTCTCTCCCCTTTACTAATCTAACCCATTGCTTCCTTCCCTATTTCGTTCTTCCCTCACTTTATGTTCTTAGCCCTCTGCTCCTTTACTTTCAGTCTTGCCCTTTCTCTTTTATTGATTTCCCACTCTCTTTACTTCTTTTGCCGTTCTCTACCCTATCCTCTCCTTGCATTTCTATTTCTTCCCTTCCTTTATGCATCGTCTCCCGCTCTTCTTTTTAATTTCCACCCTATACAGAGCTTTATCGAGAATTTCTTTTACGTTTTGCAGAGAGGACAACCAGACCCTTCCCCCTACCTTTTGCTCTCCTCACTTCCCTTTCCCCATCCTCACTTCCAATGAAAAAAAAAAACATAACAAGAAATACAGGTTCGTGGGACTTCCAATAAAAATGATCTCCCTCAACAATAATTAATAATGAAAAGGATATAAAGTTTAGCATATATTTCAGTCGTCCCTCGCTTGTGTTGTTTGTTATTGCCTTAATTTATTATCTGCATCATTTAAAAACTATTGTTGAGTCAGAGTTTTTGTTTTAATTTAAGCGAGTGAGTGAGTGAGTGAGTAAAATGAATGAGACAGTGAGTGAGTGAGTGAGTGAGTGAAGGAGTGAGTGTAGAGTTAGTGAGTGCATGAGTGAGTGAGTGAGTGAGTGAGTAAAATGAATGAGACAGTGAGTGAGTGAGTGACTGCATTGGTGAGTGAGTGAGTGAGTGAGTGACTGCATTAATGAGTGAGTGAGTGAGTGAATGAGTGAACGAGTGGGTAAGCGACTAAGTGATTTTGCGAGCAAATATTATAAATCAACAGAAAATAGCATAAACATTATTAAAAGTAATATGAAAACACGATACGTTATCTTGTCATGAAAACATGTGTAAAAAAAATCAAATTAAATACTGGTATTAGAATAAAAAAAAAGAAACTTCATATTAAAGCACACACACACACACACACACACACACACACACACACACACACACACACACACACACACACACACACACACACACACACACACACCACTCCGATAGCTCAGTCAGTAAAAGCGCTGCGATGCCAGGCCTCGCGGCGTGGCAGGCAGAGGTTTCAGCCCGCTCAGGACGTTTTTTTCCCGCTGAGTAGAAGTGGTTACTGTCTCCCCTTGAGCAAGGGGAATGGGGTGTGTGGTGTGAGAGGTCCCGGCAGTACCCAGAGATCGACTAATGAGCCTTGCTCTAATCGTGAGGGTACTTGTGATCAGGGAGTGGTGAAATACACACTAAACATTTGCTAAGGTGTGTGCCTAAATATGGAAGAGAGGAAGAAAAGGAGGGTAGGATATATGGAGGAGGGAGAGAGGGAGGGAGAGGAGGGAGTAGAGGGGAGGGAGGGAAGTAGGGAGAGAGGGAGGGAGAGGAGGGAGTAGAGGGGAGGGAGGGAAGTAGGGAGAGAGGGAGGGAGAGGAGGGAGTAGAGGGGAGGGAGGGAAAAAGGGAGAGAGGGAGAGAGGGAGAGAGGGAGGGAGGGGAAATGAGGGGAATGGGAGAAGGAAGGAGGATTAAGGTGGTAGACAGGATCGTTTCTCTCTCTCTCTCTCTCTCTCTCTCTCTCTCTCTCTCGAGACGCTTATGGAGGTGATTATGGACATATTTTGTACGTTGGGAGCCGTAGTGGTGGTGGTGATGGTGATGGTGGGTGATGGTGTGTGGTTGTAGGTGGTGTGAGTCTAGTGGTGGTTCTGGTGGCGGTGGTGGGTGTAGTGTGTGGTGTGGTGGTGGTGGATGTGGGTGGTGGTGGGGTGGTGTGGGTGTGGTGTGGGTGGGTGGTGGTGTTGGTGGTGGGGGTGGGGGTGAAGGATGAATAATGATGGTATGGCAATGGTAATGGTGAAAGGTGAAGATGGAGATGATTGTAAGGGTGTGAGGAGATTTAGAAAGGATAAGAGTGAAAGATGGATGTGGAGGAGGAGGAGGAGGAGGAGGAGGAGGCGGAGGAAGGGAGGAGGAGGAGGAGGAGAGGAAAACAAAGAGAACAAGGAGGAGGAGATGAAGGAGGATGAATATGAACGCCAAAAGAAAGAGAGGAACAGGAAAAAGATGAGGAAAATAAATCATATGGGAGGAGGAGGAGGAGGAGGAGGGGGAGAAAAAGATAAAATATAAAGAGAAGGAAGAGGAAGTGGGTGATTATTATGAAAAAAAAAAATACGAAGGAGAAAAAAGGGAAAGATAAACTGAAAAGATGAGGCAGAAACATACTTACACAGTGGGAAAGGAGAGGAGGAAGAGAACGATGAAGGAAAGAAAGAAAAGAAAGAAGAGAATGGTAGAAAAGGTAATGGGGATGTAAGGTGTGCTAAGGTAAACGAAATAATGGTAGAGGAAAGGGAAGAGACGACAGGAATAAAGGAAAGTCACGAAAGGAATAGAGGAAGAATGGAGATGGAAAGGAATAGTTGAGGGTAATACATGAAACTAGGAGATAAGTAAAAAAAAAAGATGTTTGAAAAAATAAATAACACGAAAAAATACGCGGATCAGAGAAGCAATGGCGATACAATGGAACAATAAAGGATACGACGAAATTAATACATGAAACTGAAGTAAAAAAAAAAAAGAAAACAGGTAAAAAAGACGCTTGATACAAAAATAAGACAAAAATAAACAGGTAAACATCAGATAGAAAAATAAAAATAGGAATACGAAGCTACTAATAAATGAGAAAGTGAATATATGAAACAGTAAAACAAAAGAATGAGGAGAACAAAGCCAGCCAGATCGGATATTAAGGAAAAGAACCACACAAAACAGCAAAAAAATAAAAAAAAGGAAAAAAAATAAGCCGAACAGGTGTGATAGAATGAATGGAAGGGGAGGAGTGGATGAGAATGCCAAGACGGTGGAGTAGGAGGTGGTTAGCGGTGCAGTGGAGTGGAGTGGAGTGGAGTGGAGTGGAGTGGATAGTAGGGTAGTGTTAGGGATGTAGGATGGAGGAGTGAAGACTTTTTAGAAGGCGGATTGAAGATAAAGTGAAAGTGGTGTGATAGGTAGGTGGATATGTATATAGGAAGAAGGTGTATGTGGAAGAGGAGTGTGACGAGAGAGTGAGAGGACTGTGGAGAGGAAGGAGGAGGACTGTGAAGAGGAAGGGAGAGGAGAGCGAAGAGGAAGCAAGAGGAGTGCGGAGGGGAAACTGGCAGAAGGGTGTGGTGGATAGGGAGGGTAAGAGGGGAATGAAGTATTAGTTAAAACGCATGGATATGATGATAGTAGGGGAAGTGGAGGAGGCATGGAAGGAGAGGAGGAGGAGGAGGAGGAGGGAAAGTCTATATGATTCTATGTGGAAGAGAGTTGTCATGGCTGGGTTGGGAAGGAGTTAAAATAGTAATAGTAGAAGGGGAGTAGTAGTAGTAGTAGTAGTAGTAGTAGTTGTGGTGGTGATGGAGGTGTGGAAAGAGGATGAGGAAGATGAGGGTAGGGAGAAAGGTGGAGGAGGAAGGAGGAGGGAGAGAGGGGGGCCTATATGAGTCTTGGGCTACCTCTTCTAAATGGTCCATTAATGTCAAGCGAAACGGTGCTGCAAGGGAACTTAGCTGAGAGGGTAAATCATTGAAGTAGTGGTGCTCTCTCTCTCTCTCTCTCTCTCTCTCTCTCTCTCTCTCTCACACACACACACACACACACACACAGACACATACACACACACACACACACACACACACGTTTACATACATACACAGTGAGGCAAATCAGTAGCTACGAGATGTCTTCCTGTCCTCCTTTCCTCCTTCCTTCCTTCCTTCCTTCCTTCCTTTCCTTCCTACTTCCTCCATTCTCTCCTCTTGCATGTTAACTCTTTTATGCCAAGCTTCTTTCTCTTCCTTGTTCGTCCACTTCCTCCTTCTCTATTTCACTTGCTTCTCATTTTCTTCTTATTTGTTTCCTTTTTTTCTTCGTTCTCTCTTTTCTTCCTTGTACTCGTCTTAGTTCTTTCTTATCTCCTTCCGTCGGCACTTACTACCAATTTGCCTTCTTTGCCTCCTCATCTTTCTTCGTTTACTTCATTGTCTTCTGCCATTACTCGTACACTTCCACGACCTGGCCTCTTCTTCTCCTCTCTCTCGTTCTGGTTTTACTACTCTTTCTTTTCTTCTTTACTATCTTTCTTTCCTATGTACTCGTCTTGGTCCTCCTTTTCCTTTCCTTCCTCTGCTAGCCTTCGTCCTTCTACTCCTCCTTCTCTTTTTTATCCGTCCTCCTCCTCTTTCCCTTTCTTCTGCTGCAAAGTAATACTTCCGCTCTACAATAGTTTAGTCAGACCCCACTTGGAATATGCAGTATAGTTTTGGTCTCCCCACCATGCAAAGGACATTGCTAAATTAGAACACACCGTACGATAGGGGTCTTTCCACCCTTAACATGTTCTCTCTTGAGAAACGTCGCCTCCGAGGAAAACTGATCGAATGTTTTGAAATATTTAATGGGTTTACGAATGTGGACCAATCAGAATTGTTTATGATCGATTACACTTTGCGAACGAGGAATAATGGCACAAACCTTAAATGTAGACATGTAAATTCAGACTGCACCAAATATTTCTTCACCAACGTTGTAGTGCGAGAATGGAATAAGCTCCCACCTTCAGTGGTCCAGTGTAACACGACTGACTCCTTTAAAAACAAGCTCGACACACTTCCTTTAACTTAACATTAACTAAAGTAAAAATGCAAAGTTTTGGAGCTATCTGATTAATATAGAATCACTTAGATTTAAGGACAAACCACCTAGTCTGGACCATGGGGTCTGTGAAGTCTGATTTTCTATGTAAATCTATGTAAAATCTTCTTCTTTCTTTCTTTTTCTTTTTGTTTATGTTTTTATTTTTCTACCTCTTTTTCTTTTCTTCTTCTTCTTCCCCCTCCCCTTCCTCCTCCTCCTCCTCCTCCTCCTCTTCCTCCTCTTTCTCCTCCTTCTCCTCCTCCTCGCATCTCCTACACCTGATTCTCATTCTTCTTCCTCATCATAGTTTGCATTTTTCCTCGCCAGAACCAACAGTGTGCATAAAAAGTTTTCACTCCTGTCACGAAGTCTGAATTTTCTAGTTTAAAACAGGGTAGAAAAAAGTTTGGTAAAAAAAAAATGGTGTACGAAGAAGTAAAAAAGGAAAAAAAAATAGTGAAGTAATGTAGGAAGGAAAAAGTAATGTGTAAGAAAATAATTAAACAGTGTAAGTTAGAGAGAGAGAGAGAGAGAGAGAGAGAGAGAGAGAGAGAGAGAGAGAGAGAGAGAGAGAGAGAGAGAGAGAGAGAGAGAGAGAGAGAGAGAGAGAGAGAGAGAGAGAGAGAGAGAGAGAGAGAGAGAGAGAGAGAGAGAGAGAGAGAGAGAGAGAGAGAGAGAGAGAGAGTCGAAGGAAACAAAAATCTGATAAAAAGAGTGAAAATAGTAAAAAGGTTAAAAAGATAAAAAAAAGAGAAGTGAAAAAATAGTAAAAAGAAAGATTAAAGAGGATAAAGGGAAGAGAAAAATTCGTGTGGGTTTCCAATAGCGTGAGAAAATCGTCTTTAATTGATTGAGACGTCAAATAAGATCTCTCTCTCTCTCTCTCTCTCTCTCTCTCACTTCACAGGGATTGCTTTTGCCTTGAGTCAGCAACGAGAGGCACAAAGAGCAAAGAGAAAGAAAGATAGAAGATGCAGGAGTGAAGTGAAGGAATGGAGGAAAAGGAAAAGCAAAGGGATACGAAAGACCAAGCAAAAAGAAGCCTGGAGATACGAGAGGAAGGAAGAGAACGAAATGGATTTATACACGAACTAAGGAAGAAACGAAGAGAAGATTTGGTAGAGAAAAGAAAGGCTAAGTACTGAGGGAAGTGAGGAGGTAGAATAGAAAGAAGGCGAAAGTGAGGTATGCATTTTTTTTTTACAACAAAGGAGACAGCTCAAGGGCACAAAAAAAGGAAACAATAACAAAAATGCCCGCCACTCGCCTCTCCCAAAAAGAATCCAAAGAGGTGGCCGAAAGAGAGGTCAGTTTCGGGAGGAGAGGTATCCAGATACCCTCCTCTTGAAATAATGTAAAGAGGTAATGAAATGTTAGAAAACGAGAATAGAAAGTAAAAGGAATGATAAGCAACTAAGGAAACAGAAGAGTGATAAGGGAAAAAAATAGTATGGAGGGAAAAGTAAATAAAACTGTTTGCATAGTGTGGCATATATGAATAAGCAAAGATAAAGAAACATCAGAGAAATGAAAAAATGATGGAAAGAAAGCAAAAGGAGAGAAAAAAAGAACGAGATCGAGAACAAGAACAGGGAAAATAATACGAGAACAAAAAAAAAACAAGTGAAGACAGAAAAAAACGAAAAACCATGAGGAAAAAATGTGTCAATAAAATAAAAGACCTATACAGAAACTCAAGATTCGAAACGACAAAACATACGAGACGCGGAAGGAGACTCGAGAGAAAAAACCGACACGATCCGAACCCAAACAGAGGACTTGAATCTCCTATTTCCTTGCACGTGGGATTGAACTCTTCTTTTTCCTCTCCCTCTTCCTCCTTCTTTACTTCCCATTCCCTCTCTCTCTCTTTCTCTAACCTGGATTGATATTTGGCTGTCGCTTTCTTTTTTCCTTTAGCTATCTATCTATCTATCTACATCTATCTCTCTCCGAACGTGCTATCTGTGGAATGTGTGTGTGTGTGTGTGGTGGTGGGGGTGGGGGGGGGGGTTATGAAGGTGGGCGTGTTTGAAGGAATGTGGGAGGGCGGCACTTAGGGAAGGAATGGGGGGAGGTGGGCATGGGAACAGCAGCGGCCGTGGGAGGAAGGAGCGTGTATAGAGAGGGAGCTCCTAGAACGGACCTTGCAAGATCTTGGAGACGAGGTAAACAAGAATAGTGACGCCCGCAGAGTATGCGACACACGGGGGAGGGCGATGCTCTTGTTGGGGAAGCTGAATGTTGTGTGTGTTAGAGGCGGAGAGTGCGGGATTAGTAAAGTTAAAGTTGGAGGCGTGCGCTATACCTGTGTGGCCTCGGTGATAATCTTCGTCGCATGGACCCTTGAGCCTTCCGTAGGTACGAATCTTAAGTTATATAATTATTGTAACTCTTTGTAATCTATATGTAGAATTATAGATATTTTTTCACGTATTCGTATACATTTCTCGTCATATTTCAAACTATTATTATTATGGTCATTATAGTTATTATTATTATCCTTGTCATTATATGTTATTATTTTCGGTGTTATTTTTGCAAACATGTTCTGCAATTTCTGCGTTTTTTTCTGTATGTTTCATTTTTCTTATCAAATTACGAATAAACTTCATAAGTTTTATTATTTTTCTGGTACTGACTCTGCACGAGGCTTATTTTTAGGAGGTATTTTCCGGGATTCTATCCACAAACCTTAATATTCAGGCTACTCTTTAAAACACACACACACACACACACACACACACACACACACACACACACACACACACACACACACATTCACTCCCCCCAAACACACAAACACACATGCATGCAATTTTCTAATCTGGATTGAAGTAAAAAATTATCATGACTTTATTCTTTTTCTCCCATTTTTCCATTTATTTTTTGCACACCGGGGCGCACATCTACATTCTTTTCGAACCGCGTTGAAGGCACGCAAAAAATTATTATATACGAGTAGCAACATCAGGACTGGCGGCGGCGGTGGTGGTGGTGGTGGTGGTAATGGTAGTGGTGGTGGTGGTAATGGTGGTGGTGGTAATGGTGGTGGTGGTGGTGATGATGGGTGCTAGTAGAGGTCATTGTGGCGGTGTTGGAAGTATTATAAGTAAATAGAGGATATCAGAGAGGAAGAAAATAAAATGGAACGGAGAGAAGGCAAAAACCTGTGTAGAAAACAAGGAAAAAAGACGGAGTGGGATAAAAATAAGAGACAGAGGGAAGAGAAAACAGGAAGAAGAATATGAGAAAACACGCATATAAAAAAGAACGGAGAAAGAGAGAGTGAGAAAGAAAGAAAGAGAAAGAGGTGTGTAGGATACCAGCCGAAGCTTAAACACAACATAAAGGTAACTATTTCCAATACATTACCCTCCCTCCAAGCGTTACCAAATTATCGTACTCAGCCACTCAGCACATCATATTTTTCGGTTTCTGACTCAAAGCTAACGTAAACAAACATCAACAAGTAACACTTTTAACGATAACTTCAACTGGAATCGCGTTATCTGTGTGACTACGAGAGTTTTGGGCCTTGGAACTGATAAATGCGATGTTTGGAATACGATAATATGGTAACACTGCTCCCTCCCAACCCCAACCCCAACCCCTTACCCCAGCCCCACCCTAACCCCCCAACCCCTCCCATAACCCCAAACGCTCCCCAACCCTCAACGCTCCTGCCTCATTCCCACCTCCCGTCCAAATCACTAGCGCCTCAGGTCCAGCCGTCACCTCACGCCTTTCGCCCGCCGCCTTGCCAAGATGACTCGTGCCAGCTGAGGTTAAAGTCGTCGCCGCCGAACTCCGCGGGTTAACACTGGTGGTCTCCCTTGACGTAACACCTCCACTTTATTCTATTTCCTCCAGGCAACGTTACGCGCCCAGGGAACGTTTACAGAGGCGAGTAGCGTCTCCATAATCTTTTTTTCTCTTTTCCCGTGAGGTTCGATTCGGCCCGTTCAGGAATAATAAATAAATGTTGACTGGTAGAATATGTGTTGCTCTCTAGTGTAAATACTTAGCGGTTAATTAATTGATATGTGTTTAATTGTAAGTGAGATGAAAGTGATGATAGAAATATGTGGTTGTATACTAATCTTGAAAAGAGAGAAAGAGAGAGAGAGAGAGAATGGAACATCGTAACTGGACTGGAAAATTTAGCTCTTAATATTCACTTCACAGAAATACATAAATCAAAGACTAGATGAATAAATACAACCTAAAGTAGTAAATAAAAAAAATTAAAAAAAATAAAAGAGAAACAATCATTCTTAATAAATATATTTGATTTTTTTTACGGAATGTCACGCTGGTAAAATTAAGGAGTAAGAAGAAAGAAAGGAAGAAGGAAAGGAGGAGGAGGAAAAAAAAAAGAAGGAGGAAGAGAAGAAGGAGGAAGAGGAGGAAGAGGAGGAGACATAATGCTTTGCCAGAACATTCTAAAGAGACATTACCTCCAAGTGTAAAGTAGTTCAGGGAGACGAAGGAGTTTAATCTCTCTCTCTCTCTCTCTCTCTCTCTCTCTCTCTCTCTCTCTCTCTCTCTCTCTCTCTCTCTATCACTCATATTCCTTCCTTTCCCTCCTCCTTTCTCTCCTCCTCCGTCTCATCTTCGCTCATCTTCTCGTCTTTCGCGGAAATTATGACAAAACTGCTGAGATGAAAACATTTTCCCTCGCCGCGTCTTTGTATTAGGACGGCGGTGTGTGATATTAATAAGCTATAATGCGTCTCTCTCTCTCTCTCTCTCTCTCTCTCTCTCTCTCTCTCTCTCTCTCTCTCTCTCTCTCTCTCTCTCTCTCTCTCTCTCTCTCTCTCTCTCTCTCTCTCTCTCTCTCTCTCTCTCTCTCTCTAAAAGTACACGAGTCATGAACCTTGCTATTTTTTCGCTCATCATATGCCTCCTCCTCCTTCTCTACCTCCTCCTCCTCCTTTTCTTCGTCCTCCTCCTCCACCTTGTGTTAATTGCTTGTTGGTCACCTCCTGTGTTTACGGGTCTACGCGCGGAGTTGGTAAGACTGTGGAGGAGAGATATTCAACTTCTCGCTCTTGTTAGTCCTAGTTTTTTTTTCCTCTATCTCTTGGTATGCTCTTCCTTGTGGAGCATTTATGCGTAATTATGTTTTGTGTGTGTGTGTGTGTGTGTGTGTGTGTGTGTGTGTGTGTGTGTGTGTGTGTGTGTGTGTGTGTGTGTGTGTGTGTGTGTGTGTGTGTGTGTTCGAAAGTCTTGTTCTTGAAGGTTGTGTTTTCCAGCTATTTTGTACTTCATCCTTACTATGCATTGTGTTCTGTATACTCGCTTCCTTCTCATGTTTCTTGTCATTTTCTGTAGTGTTCTTAATTTCCTAAAGGTTTTAAGGTATTCAGTTTTCCTACATTATAACTTTTGCCTAACCCTCCTCTTGTATAACGTCTGCCAGTTACGTCTGTCTGTCTGTCTGTCTTGTTTTCAATAATTTTATCCGTTCTCAAGAGGTCTTCATGTATTTTGCATTCTTGCATTATATTTTTTTTCGTTAGTGTGCTCCTCTTGTTTAACGTCTGTCAGTCACGTATGTCTGTCAGTTTTGTTCTTTTCTGTAATATTCTCCGGTTTCTAGAGGCTTTGAGTATTATGTGTTCTTGCATAATACCTTTCTCGTTAGTGTTCTCTTGCTTAACATCTGTCAATCACATATGTCTGTCAGTTTTGTTCTTTTCTGTAATATTCTCCGGTTTCGAGAGGCTTTGAGTATTTATGTATTCTTGCATAATACCTTTCTCGTTAGTGTTCTCTTGCTTCACGTCCGTCAGTCACAACCATCTGTCCGTCTGTCATGTACCTTCACCCGCCTGTTCGTCTAGATATATTACCGTTCCTCTTATTCTTGATGGCCTTCAGAAACTCGGGCTTGTGTTGTTGCGTTCCGTTTGTTATTCTTGTTATTCCGGACTATCCTTGTAGTTATTCTTACCTCCTCGGCTGTTGTTCCTGTGTCACTCATATTCCTTCCAGCTTTGGTGCTTTCAATATGTGTGTGTGTGTTTGTGTATGTGTGTGTGTGTGTGTGTGTGTGTGTGTGTGTGTGTGTGTGTGTGTGTGTGTGTGGGTGTTCAGAGAAATATGTCGAAGAAGTGACTCGTACGCGTTGAATAAATTGAAGTCTAAGGAAAAAAAAAGAAAAAGGAAAGAGAGAGAAAATAAAGGAAAGGAGTGAAAAGAAATTTGAAATTGGAATGACTCTTGAAGTTAGACAAGAAACATTATAACAGATTTTTACATCTCTCTCTCTCTCTCTCTCTCTCTCTCTCTCTCTCTCTCTCTCTCTCTCTCTCTCTCTCTCTCTCTCTCTCTCAAACCGCATTATTCTTTTCACATCATTTCCCTTTCCTTCTTCAGCCACTTCACTTTCATTTCCTGGACATCAACACTCATTTCCGTTCTTCATTTTTCAACACGTCTAGCTTCTTTATTTTTTTTTCTTTCCCTCTCATTACATTCGTCATCACATTTTTCACGATATGATTTCTCTTTTTTTGTGTGTGTGAGTTAAGAGAGAAAGACAATCGAGGTCACATTTGGTGGTGGTGGTGGTGGTGGTGGTGTTGTTGTTGGTGGTGGTGGTAGGGATAATTTTATTGGTGGTGGTGGTGGTGATGGATTTGTTGTTCCTAGTATTGTTATCTTTGTTGTTATTGTTGTTGTTGTTGTTGGTGGTGGTGTATTTGGTGGTGTTAGTAAAGGTATAGTTATTATTGTTGTTATTGTTGTTGTTGTTGTTGTAGTCGTGGTTGTGATGGTGTTGGTGCAATATTCAACAACATCAAACTCTTTATTTTCGCTTCACACTTTTTAACTCTCCATTTGTCTGTCACTTTTGTCTCCCAATTTTTTTTTTTTTTTATCCCTCATGGTTCGTCTCTCCTTTTTTCTCTTTCTCTTTCCCTTTTTGTCTCCTTTTTCTCTCTCCATTTCTCTTCTTTTCTCTCTTCTTTTGTCACTACTTTTCTCTCCCATTTTGTCTTTTTTATCTTTTTTTGTCTATTTTTCCCTCCTTTTTTTCTCTTTTCTTTTTGCCTCTCCCTTCTGTCTTTTTTTGCTCCCATTTCTCTCTCATTTTTGTTTCCTTTTAACTCCTTTCCTCTCTCTCCCTTTTCTCTCCTTATTGTCTTTCCTTTATGACTCTCCCTTTTGTCTCCTTTTCGTCTCTCCCTTTTGTCTCTGCCGTTTGTCTCCCTTTTGTCTCTCCTTTTCTCTCCCTTTTGTCTCTCCTTTTTGTTTCCTTTTCTCTCTTTCCTTTTTCTCTCCTTTTCTCTCTATTCTTTTTGTCTCTCCTTTGCCGTCTCTCTCCTTTTTGTCTCTCGTTGTTGTCTCTCCTTTAAATCTCCTCTTTTTGTCTTCTTTTCTCTCTCTCCTTTATGGCTCTCCTTTTCGTCTCTCCATTTCCGAGGCCGCTGTCCAATCACTAATTCAGTCCGTCCGTCATACCGGCGCCCGTCCTGTCACCACCACCACCAACATCACCAACAACAACACCACCACCACCAACATCACCAACAACAACACCACCACCACCAAAAACAACAGCTACATCGTTCTCTCCCTCACCCTAACTCAGCACCAACACCACAACAGCCAACACGCTATTTTCCTTTCATCACCTGTCCACTCGAATTCTTCTTTCATCACCACTACCATATCACAATTATTAATTACCTCATGTGTCCTTCCCTCACCACTAACACCAGAAGGCAAGTATCTGATCCCTCACCACCACTGCCATCACCAGCATCATACCACCAGCATCCTCTCTCTCTTTCCTGCATCACCACCACCACTATCAGCACCAACATCACTATCACATCAGCATCCTCTCTCGCTCTCTCTCTTCCATCACCACTACCATAACACCATTGCTCTTTCTCTCCCTCCCTTTTCCTCCTTCTTCCTCTTCTTCACTAAAAATAAAACCTCATATTTTCCCTCATTCCTCCTCCCCTCCCGCCTCCACCTCCCCATTTCAGCGCTACAACATAACTCTCTATATTCCTCAGTCCCCCCTCCACCACCATAACACCTCTCTCTCTCTCTCTCTCTCTCTCTCTCTCTCTCTCTCTCTCTCTCTCTCTCTCTCTCTCTCTCTCTCTCTCTCTCTCTCTCTCTCTCTCTCTCTCTCTCTCTCTCTCTCTCTCTCTCTCTCTCTCTCTCTCTCTCTCTCTCTCTCTCTCTCTCTCTCTCTCTCTCTCTCTCTCTCTCTCTCTCTCTCTCTCTCTCTCTCTCTCTCTCTCTCTCTCTCTCTCTCTCTCTCTCTCTCTCTCTCTCTCTCTCTCTCTCTCTCTCTCTCTCTCTCTCTCTCTCTCTCTCTCTCTCTCTCTCTCTCTCTCTCTCTCTCTCTCTCTCTCTCTCTCTCTCTCTCTCTCTCTCTCTCTCTCTCTCTCTCTCTCTCTCTCTCTCTCTCTCATCACCATGCACCACCACCATCACCACCATCGTTCCCTCTCCACCACCACTTTCCCTCCAACACCACTACCTGCTTTTCACATTTATGCCTCACCAACATGTGTAGTTTTTTTGTGTG
>NC_066522.1:10215252-10232752 GCF_024679095.1 Eriocheir sinensis
ACAGCCTCCTCCGTCTTTTATGAAACCTAATTTTGCAGTTTTTTTCTTTCTTTGGTTTGCTTTTCATAAACACTTTTTAACACCCTGTATTTTTCCTTTATACGCTTGAACTGCTAACAGAGAGATAATAATAATAATAAACTTTATTTCCACTAAAAAGTGGTTATTCTAAACATCTAAATAGACATAGTAGATTATACATATAAATATACATGGTGAATTATACATCTAAATATACATGATAGAATATACATAAGGCAGTGGAGTAGACAATACATTCATACAGAGGTCAACAGCTTTTTTTTAAGATTTGATTTTAATGTGGTGAGATTATGAGTCTTTTATTTCATTCGGTAGTTGGCTCCATAATTTAGGACCTAATACATGAAAGGATCGGGACATACAGATTGTTTTGTTGTCTTGTTGTTGAGTCTGTCATATAGTTGACAGTTTGAGAGAGAGAGAGAGAGAGAGAGTGTGTGTATGTGTGTGTGTGTGTGTGTGTGTGTGTGTGTGTGTGTGTGTGTTAATGTTCTGAATATTACATGTATCTAAATTTTATTATTAAACGGCTGTGTGTGTGTGTGTGTGTGTGTGTGTGTGTGTGTGTGTGTGTGTACATGTGTGTGTTAGTGAAATGATGTTAAAAAGGAGCAGTTTTTTAACTTTTATGGTCAAAAGAGTTTTTATCTGAATATATTTCTGGCTCTCTTTTTTGGTGTTCGTGTTTTATTTGTTTGTGGATTATATATATATTTTTTTTATTTGTCAACTATTTTTGTTTACATTTATTACATTTATTTTTTTATTCAAACTGACAGGGATCCGTACAGTCGCGGATTTTTAACATATTCCTTACTCTGTGTGTGTGTGTGTGTGTGTGTGTGTGTGTGTGTGTGTGTGTGTGTGTGTGTGCCCCTGGTGAAAAGTCATGGTAAGTAAGTCGGCACACACACACACACACACACACACACACACGTACACAGTTTTCCTCGATTTTCTTCCACAACCTTTCCTGACATTTTCTTACTTTTCTGTAAAACTTTTTGTCCTGTTCCACTTTCATTTGTGTCAATCATTTTACTTCCATTTTTTCCTTCACCCAAAACACTTTTCTATGCTTTTATTGAGTTCACGCTTTTATTGTCTACATTTTTTTACCATCCCTCCTTACCATATTACATTACTCCTTCCTCTTTCTTCTCCTTTTTTTTCTCCGTTTTTCTCTTCCTTTTTTCTTTTTTCAACATCCTCAAGTTCTCTAGGTCGTTTTCCTCTCTTTTCTTCCTTTGTTTTATTATTTTTTTTAATCTCCTCCACCCAAGACACTTTCTATCACAATCGTTGTTATCTTCCTCCTCCTCCTCCTCCTCTTCCCTTCTCTTCCTCTCCCTTTACTGCACCTCGCTTCATTTGCCTTGTTTTTCCTTTCCTTCCTTTCTTCCTCCTCTTCCTCCCTCTCCTCCTCCTCCTCTTCCTATCGTTCCCTATCCAAGATAATACCCCTTCCACAATCTTCGTTTTCGTCCATGTTCTCTTCCTCCTCCTCCTCCTCCTCCTCCTCCTCCTCCTTTGCCTCCTTCTCTTCCTCTTCCTCTTCCTCCTTCGCCTCCGCCTCCGTCTCCGCCTACGCCTCCTCCTCCTCCACCTCCTCCTCCTCCTCTTTCTCTTTCTCTTCCTCTTCCTTCTCCTCCTCCCCTTCCTTCTCCTCTTCCGCCTCCTCCTTCTCCTCCTCCTCCTGCTCCTCCTCCTGCTCCTTTTCCTCGCACACAACGACACAGGGAACACAATCAGATCCTAGTCACGTCCTGCAACTCAAACAACACAACTCTCGGTCGCACGCAACCCGCACTCGAACGCACCCAATTTAGACAACACACACACACACACACACACACACACACACACACACACACACACACACACACACACACACGACCTACATTCGTACATTTTAGAGTCACCACCACCAGCACAACCAACAACAGCACACACACACACACACACACACACACACACACACACACACACACATAAACGCTGAAACAAGTCTGGAGTGCCATTGTCATATAATATACTCTCTCTCTCTCTCTCTCTCTCTCTCTCTCTCTCTCTCTCTCTCTCTCTCTCTCTCTCTCTCTCTCTCTCTCTCTCTCTCTCTCTCTCTCTCTCTCTCTCTCTCTCTCTCTCTCTCTCTCTCTCTCTCTCTCTCTCTCTCTCTCTCTCTCTCTCTCTCTCTCTCTCTCTCTCTCTTAAAAGGAAGAGAAGGAATTAGAAAGAAAAAAAAGTGACTGACATAAAAAAACGATTAAGGATAAAATAAATATGAAGAGGAAAAAAGAAAGAGAGCAGTGGAAGAGGAAAGAAAGATGGGATTGAAAAAGGAATATGGGAAGGAGGGGGAAGGGATGAGAGAAACAAAGAAATGAAAAATTAAAGAAGAGGAAGAAGAGATAGGGAGAGACGGTGTGGGAAGAGAAAAGGGACGATGGAAGTAACGCAATAAGATAAAAGGTGTGAAGAAAGAGAGAAGGGAGGATAAATAAAAAAAAAAAAAGAAGTGGAGTAAAGAAAAAGCTAAAGACGGGAGGAAGAAACATGCAAGAGAAGAGAAAGAATGTTGAAAGTAAAGAAAAAGAAAGTCAAAGAAAGGAACAGAGGGTACAGGATTCCAGAGGGAGAGAAGAAATTGAAAAGAAATATACGTTGGGTAAAGCAAGAAAAAGAAGAAGAAAGAAAAAAGTATTGGGAAACAGGTAAATTAGGATAAATAGTAGTAGTAGTAGTAGTAGTAGTAGTAGTTATAAGAAGAGAAGGAGGAGGACAGACACGCAAGAATGGAACAAAGGATGCAAGAGAGAGAGAGAATGGTTACGGCGCGATTAAAGAACAAGAGATAATGGAAAAAATGACAGAGAGGAAAGTGAAGGTGACGGCGATATAAAACAAAGAGAATCAAATGTGAGAAAAATAAAGAAAACAATTAATACTGAGATGAAAGAGACGAAAGACGAGTGCGATTTTTTACTTTTGGTATAATGGAAACGTTGAGTGATTGATACTAAGATGGATGTGTGTGTGTGTGTGTGTGTGTGTGTGTGTGTGTGTGTGTGTGTGTGTGTGTGTGTGTGTGTGTGTGTGTGTGTGTGTGTGTGTGTGTGTGTGTGTGTGTGTGTGTGTGTGTGTGTGTGTGTGTGTGTGTGTGTGTATTTCTTCTCATCCTTTTTTTTTTTACACACACACTCTCTCTCTCTCTCTCTCATCTAAGTTTTTTTTATTCCCTTTTCTCTCTAATTTCTTCTTTCGTATCTTGTATTCTCTTCCATTTTGACATTTCTATTAGATTTGATTTTTTTTCCTCATATCCTTTCTTTTTTTTTTCATTTACTTTCTTATTCGTCCGTCTTGCCTACCTTCGTTTTTTTTGTTTTCATTTACTTTCTTATTCGTCCGTCTTGCCTACCTTCGTTTTTTTTGGTTTCATTTACTTTCGTATTTGTCCGTCTTGCCTACCTTCGTTTTTTTTGCTTTCATTTCGCCTTCCTCTGCCTCTGATCATTCTCTCTCTCTCTCTCTCTCTCTCTCTCTCTCTCTCTCTCTCTCTCTCTCTCTCTCTCTCTCTCTCTCTCTCTCTCTCTCTCTCTCTCTCTCTCTCTCTCTCTCTCTCTCTCTCTCTCTCTCTCTCTCTCTCTCTCTCCCTTTCATTTTGCCTATATCCGTTATCCATTATTATCTCTGAATCTACCCTCGTCATTTTCATATCTCTACAAGCTCTCTACCTCATTATCCTCTCTCCATTCTCTTTATCTTTCCCTTGCGTCCCGGCTTCATTTTCCTCTTCATATGCTCCCTCCCATTCTCTTTCCAGTTCTCTTTCCTTCATTATCTCTTTCTTTCTCTTTCTGATTTCCTATTCTCTTTTAACACATCACCATCCTGATTCCTCCCTTTATTCCCTCTTCCTCCCTTTCCTCCCCCCTTCCTTCTCTCCGTATCATCCTTCCAATCTGCTGCTTTCCTGTTCTCCTTTACATCCTTTCCCTTCTTATCTTCCTATTCTCCTTCCATCACTGACCTATTCACCCAGTCCATTCCTCTCCATTCCTCCTCCCTGCCAACCCCTTCCTTTCCTCTCTGCTTCCTTCTCCTCTTCCTTCTCTCTCTATCTTTTCTTTCTTCTTCTTACCTTCCCGCTTTCTTCTCTCTTTGCATTCTCCTCCTCTCCCCTCCCAGACTCCGTATTCCACTCTTCTTTCCTCTTCTCCCATTTCACTCAGTCTCCTTCTTCTCCCATTCCTTACTTTCCTCTCCTTCCACCCTGCTACTTTCTCCTCTCTGTTTTCCTCTCCTTCGCTCTTCGCTTCCTTCTCCTCCATTTCTATTTTCTCTACTTTCCTTCCCATTTACTTCTACAATACTTGCTTTCCCTTCCTTCCCTCCATTTCCTTCTGTACCCTACCACCTTCGTCTGATCTCTTCTCCCGCTTCCTTCTCCCTTTCCTGCCATTCTCCGCCTCCCCCTCCCTTCTTTCCTCTCTCCCCTCTTTGCTTTCATCTCCCTTTCACGGCTTTCCTTCCGTCACTCCCTGCTTCTTTTCCCCGTCTCCCTTCTTTCCTCTTCTTTCCTCCCTGCTTCCCTTTTTTTCATTTCTGCTTTCCTATCCTTCCCTTTTTTATACTTTTCCCTCTTTCTGCTTTCCTCTTCTTCCTTTTCTGCTTTCTATTTCATCCCCCAGCTTCTTATCATACCCTCTCTGTTCCCGTCCTCCTCTTCCCAGCCTTCTTTCCTCTCCTTCCTCCTCCGCTTCCTTCTCCTCCTTTCTCTTTTTCTCTCCTTCCCTCTCCGCTTCATTCTCCTCCTTTCTCTTTTTCTCTCCTTCCACTCTGTTTCCTTCTTCCTCTCCCTCCTTCCTCTCCTCTTTTCCCTGCTCCCGTCTCCCTCCTCCTGGCCTTCTTTCCTCTCCTTTCCTTCCTTTCTTCTCCGCTCTCCACTTCCTCCTCCTCGTCCTCCTTGATTTCCTCTCGTACCCTCCTCACCCTCCCCTTGCTTTCCTCTCCTTCCTTACCCGCTTCTGTCTCCCTATCCCTTCTTTCCTCTCCTTCCCTCTCTGCTTCTGTCTCCTCCCTATTTTCCTCTCCTTCCCTCTCCGGTTCCTTCTTCTCCCTCTCCTTGCTTTCCTCTCCTTCCTTACCTGCTTCCATCTCCCTATCCCTTCTTTCCTCTCCTTCGCTTTCCACCTCCTCCCTCTCCCTGCTTTCCTCTCCTTCCCTTCCCGCTTCCTCCTACCCTCCCAGCTTCCTCTCATACCCCCAACCACCCCCTTCCGGTCCAGTCCCTGCCTCCCGGTCTCATTCACCCCACTAAGCTCTCTATGTCGACCCCATTTGAATATGATAATACAATGCAGCATATTCCCCCGGCCTGTGTTCGGCCCACCTGCGCCACGGGGGAACCAACGCTGGCCCGAGACTCCGCCGCCGATGCCATGAACAGAGAAGGAGAGGCAAGGGAGTGGGCGGGCAGGAGAGGGGACGGAGATAGAGATAGCGATACAGATGAGAGAGAGAGAGAGAGAGAGAGAGAGAGAGAGAGAGAGAGAGAATCCTAAATTATCAGAGCATCATTTTTTTGGCCCATATTAATTCCTCCTCCTCCTTCTCCTTCCCGATTTCATTCTCCCCTCTCCTTCTCCTTCTCCTTCTCCTTCTCCTTCTCGCTCTCCTTCTCCTTCCCGTTTTCATTCTTCCCGTTTGGTCTTTCTGCTGTTTCTGTTACTCCTAGTCTCTAATTCATGTTTTTTTTCAGTTCTGTTTTTTTGTGCGTTTCGTATTCTTCGTCTTTCGTTGCACTATTAAACACATCGCATTCTTTTGTTATTTCACTTTCTAACGTTTATTCATATTCTTCTACCTCATTCTCCTGCTCCTCCTCATCTTCCTTCTTCTCCTCCTTCTCCTCCTCCAACTCCTCCTCCTCCTCCTACTACTACTGCTGCCATTACTACTCTTCCTCTACCTCCTCCTTCTTCTCCTCCTCCTACTCCTCCTCCTAACCTGAACAGCGCATCGGGTGGTCGAAGGAAGCAATTTCACTCACATACAATCAGTAATGCTGTGTGTGTGCGTGTGTGTGTGTGTGTGTGTGTGTGTGTGTGTGTGTGTGTGTGTGTGTACCTGACCCCAAGTGAAGCTTTGGAATGGGCAACGGAAGCGGATGGAGGATGGAGGACAAGGAGGGAAAGGAGGAGGAGGAGGAGGAGGAGGAGGAGGAAGAGGAGAAGGAGGAAGAGAAAGAGGAGGAGGAGGACGTGATGATGAATTTATCCATCTTCCTTTCTTTTTCTTTCTTTTCTTCCCCTGTTTTTCCTTCATCCCTTAGTAAACCTTTAGTAATTTTTTCCAGTGTTTTTCTTCTCCTCTTCCTTGTTTTTTCTCCTTTTTCTTTTCTTTTCTCTCTAAACTTTTCATATTTTTTTCACAAAACTCCTCTCTCGTTCATTCTCTTTTTTCTTCCTTTCTCTTATATTTTTTTCCCTTCCATCTCTCCCGTCCAGCCTCTCAACACAGCCTCCCACTTTCTCATTCCCTCTCTCCCTCACTCAGTCATTCACTACTCATTCCTGATCTCCCTCACTCAGTCATTCACGCATTCTTATTCTCTCTCTCTCTCTCTCTCTCTCTCTCTCTCTCTCTCTCTCTCTCTCTCTCTCTCTCTCTCTCTCTCTCTCTCTCTCTCTCTCTCTCTCTCTCTCTCTCTCTCTCTCTCTCTCTCTCTCTCTCCTTTGACCCCGTGGCCAGCGACACAGGAGGAGAAAAGAGCGTCGGTTTGTTTCTGACACTGAGAGAGAGAGAGAGAGAGAGAGAGAGAACATAAGAACATAAAAACGTAAGGAGTTTGCAAGAGAACGGTTGGCCAATATAAGGCAGCTACTGTACTCTCAACCCCACCTTACCTCACTATCAAATGACTATCTAACTTCTTGAATGTATTTATGGTATTGAGACCCACAACATGGCTCCCAAGCCTGTTCCATTCATCTACCACTCTATTGGTGAACCAATTCCTGCCTATGTCTCTGCTGAATCTGAATTTGTCTAAAACCATTGCTACGTGTCCTACCTGACTCTTTTACTACCAAAATCTTATTGACATCCCCTTTATTAAAGCCCTTCATCCATTTATAGACTTCGATCCCTAAATAAAAGTAAAATCAAGATTTTCCACTTAATCCGATAATACAGGAAGGGAATGATGGCAACGTTTCGCCCCTTCCCCCCCCCCCCCCCGCCTCTCTCTCTCTCTCTCTCTCTCTCTCTCTCTCTCTCTCTCTCTCTCTCTCTCTCTCTCTCTCTCTCTCTCTCTGATTGAATGTCATCATTTGGGTACAACGTGCAACAATTAGACAACGAGAGAGAGAGAGAGAGAGAGAGAGAGAATCGGGCTATAATAGCAGAGATTAAGCAAGATGAGAATAAAGAGGAAAGAGATAGTGTGAGTTTAACGACGACTAAGATTATCCACTGACTATCGCACGAGAGAGAGAGAGAGAGAGAGCAAAATGCGTGTGGAGGTGATGATTATATAAGAAACACTGCATGGATTTAACGGGAAGCAATATTTATTACTAATGAGGGAAGCGCTTTACCTGAGTCACCCACAAAAATAAAAAAAATAAGACTCAGAAAACGATAAGCGGGACGTGATTCAGGCAAACTGTGGGGTAGCTCCTTTTAGTTCATCTGTATTCGGTTTTACGTTAGCGATCAAATGTACAACTGAGTAACTATCATCTTTCACTCTCTTTCGATTCTTTATTTTTTTTCAACTAATAATGGTCTTCTTTTTTCAATGATTGCAGGGAAAGGAAAATAATTAATCGTGAAATTCTATGCAGATTTTCTCGTAATGGTCTCTATTCTTTGTCCCTACCTTCTTCTTCCTCCTCCTCCTCCTCCTCCTCATTAAATTTTTCACCCGTTACTTCCCTTAATAAATAGTACGGCTCCTATTCCTTGTCCTTCTTCAGCTCCTTTTCCTCCTCCTTTTCCTCCTCCATTCACCCATCTTCTCTTTCTCCTCCTCTTAATTATCCTGCTTCTCTGCCTCATCCTCTTGTTCACCCATCTCTTCTTCCTCCTCCTACTCATTATCTTCTTTCTCCCTCTCCTCCTCCTATCCCTCCTCTCCAACATCCTTTTATCCCTCGTCCCTTATCTCTCATCTTTATTCTCTCTCCTGCATTTCCTCATCATCCTGCTCCAGCCTCCGCCTCTCCACTCCCTTCCTTCTTCCTCATCCTCTCTTTCCTCTCTTGCTGCCTCAAACAGACTGCAGAGATTACGATGAGAGAGAGAGAGAGAGAGAGAGAGAGAGAGAGAGAGAGAGAGAGAGAGAGAGAGAGAGAGAGAGCAAAGAGGAAAGGAAAGGGCAAACAAAAGAGAAACAAAGATAAGACAATAATGTTGATGGTACACGCGTTACATGACATGGCGAGTAGACAGTCAGTCAGTCAGTCAGTCAGTCAGTCAGTCAGTCAGTCAGTCAGTCAATTGGTCAGTCAGTCAGTTAGTTAGTCACTCGGTCAGTCAGTCATCACTCAGTCAGCTAGTTAGTCAGTCAGGTAATTATCAAGTTAGCCAGTCAGTCAGTCATTCAGTCAGTTAGCCAGTCAGGTAATCACTCATTTAGCTAGTCAGCAGACAGTTAATTGATTATTCACTCAGCTTGTCAGTTTACTGGCCAGACCGTTGACTGAATAGTTGAATGACTAAATGGCTGACTAGTGACTGCCTGCCTGCCTGCCTGCTTACCTGCCTGCCTGACTGACTGACCAACTAGCTGACTTACTGAATGACTACTTACCAGCCACAAGAGTTACTACTTTATTTATTCATTCAGTCAGTCGGTCAGTCAGCCAGTCAATCAGTCCATCAGTCAGTCAGATATTCACTTAGTTCGTCAATCAGTCAGTCAATCAGCTAATCACTTAGTTATTCAGTTAGTTCGTCAATCAGTCAGTCAGTCAGCCATTCAGTCAGTCAATTAGTCAGACACATCAGAGAAGACTACAAATGAATGCAATTATACGAAACAACAACAAAGAAAGTTTATCTAACCAAAGGGAAAGTGAAACAAAAGAAAATTAATGATATACAAAAGAGAATAGAAAATGAATTAGATAATGAAGTTCCCAACCAGAATTAGAGAGACATGGTCATGCATAAAGAAAAACACTCGAATTTCTGCTACGAAGAAAAAAAAAGATAAAATAGAATAAAATAAAAACAAGAAACGAAATATTAAGAAACCCAGCCAAGGCCAAAAAAAAGGGGGGGGGGAGGCGAAATGAATATTATAAAACAAGTCACGCCTTAATTTTTCAGGCACACAAAAAAACGAGCAAAAAAAAAACAGGACAGAGAAAGAGTGAGTGGGTGAACAGACAAAAAAAAAAAAGGAAAACCAGGATCTTTTCTCGAGCATACAAAAACGAGAGAAAAAATAAAACATCTTTGTCGGAACATGTCGTAAAAAAGCGAGGAGGAGGCGGAGGAGGAGGAGGAGGAGGAGGAAAAGAAGATCTCTGTGAGGCATACAAAGCGGTACTCTTCTCTTCAGCAGCGAAGGGAAGGAGGAAGAGGACGTGGAGGAGGGATGAAGGGAAGGAGGGAGGGAGGGAGGGTGGGTGGGAATTTAAGGAGAGAAAGACAGATAAGAAAAGAAGACAATAAGTGGACTAGGAGGAATTGAGGGAGGGAGGAAGGGAGAACATGAAGAAGAGCAAAAGAGAAGGAGAAAGAGTCGGAAGAAAGAAAATCAAGGAAGGGAAAATAAAGGGCAAGGAAAAAGGGAAGGAAGAACATAAAGAAAAGGAGAAGAGCAAGAAACCAAAAAAAGAACAAGGAAGAAAAATTAGAGAAAAGAAGAAAAGATATAGATGGGAAAATGACTGAGGAAAAGGAAAGGTGAGAAAGGAAGAAAGACGAAGAGAGAAAAGAGGGAAGATGGCTTTGGAGAAGAGTAGGGAGGAAGGAGAGAAGAGACACAGGGGACTAAGGGATGACGAAGGGGAGTATTTAATGGAGGAAGTGAAAGGAGTAAGGGAAGTAAAGTTAATTAATGGAGAGAGTGGGTCGAAGGGAGTCCTGAGAAAATAATGGGTGATAGAGAGAACGAGGAAGGAGACTTGGAGGGAGAGAAGAAAGGGAGAGAATTAAGGAAGATAATTAAAGAAGAAGAAGAGTGAGGGAGAAAATTGAGGGAGAAGGGAATTAAGGGAGAGGAAGAGTAACGGAGGAAAAGTAAAAGAGAGAGAAACTAAAGGGCAGAGCAACAAAGGGAGAATAAAGGGACGCTAAGTTAAGGGCGCAGGGAGCAAAAGGGCGTCTGTTCGGGGGCACAAAAACGACGCCTCGGAGCCTCCATAGATCACAATTATCACCGTTTTCGAGAACCACTAAGAGGCGAGGCAAGAAAGAGGGAAAAAGACAAGGAAAAAAAGCCCGTCGACGTAACATGTCTTAGTAAGGGGAAAAAAAGGTGGCAAATGAGGATATATGGGACCAGTGGAGGGTGTGAGGAGGGGAGGTGTTGGTGCTCTCTCTCTCTCTCTCTCTCTCTCTCTCTCTCTCTCTCTCTCTCTCTCTCGGGATTCATCAAATATTCTTTCCCCACTTTGTTTCAAAGACGGTATTTTTCTTATTTATCATTTCTGTTGTTCCTTCGTCTTATGTTTTGTTTATTAAATTTCTTCGCTTTTATAGAGCATCGAACCTCTCAAGAGCAAACACGACTTATTCTTTCGTTGGAAAAGTCAATAAAAATATACACTAGATATTCATTGTTTCCTTTCATCAAATTGTTCTGAAACCGAAACACGAATTAAATTACTGGAACATCGCATCCTCACTCAGAGCAGAATTCATCACTATTTTCTTCTTGTTGCGAAATCAGCGGAACCACTGAGGGCAAAGCCGGAGGGAGCTACGTGACATTGACACAGGCCAGTATTCCCAGATGATTACGGCTCTCACAAAGAATATTTCCACCGTCCACAAAGGAGATGAATCAGGTTCGCATGAGGGTTTTCACATTCATGGTACAGAAACCTTGGCAGACCATCAGTAAGCTCACCCATGGAAATTCCCCCGCCGTCTACATAAGCCCTGTCATATGAGGGTGTGTAAGCCCCGAAATGTTTAATGATATGGGCCTCAGTGCTCCCTCTTTCAAACCCTTACCATCATGGAGCATACCAGGATGATAAAGGGTAATGTTTCTGGTACACCGCTCTAAATTTTATAGTGGAGCCGTCTTGGAGCACCGGCGACAAGCCTATTTAATTTCCCTTCGGACGTTAGTGGTTCCCTTGGATGCCCTTTCCTCCGAGTGTGTGTGTGGGGGGGGGGGCATGGGTTGTGTGTGTTTGTGGGAGGGAGAGGGGACTATGGGTTGTGTGTGTGTGTGTGTGTGTGTGTGTGTGTGTGTGTGTGTGTGTGTGTGTGTGTGTGTGTGTGTGTGTGTGTGTGTTTATCTAGTTCTGTCTTTGTTTTCATGTTTTAACCTTGACCCGTCTGTCTGTCCGTCTGTCTATCTGTTTCCCTTATTACATCAAAATACTAGTAATAGTTTTACCCACACGACCGACAAATACCTTATTACCATCATCGTCAAAGCCATTATCACCACCACCACAATCATCACCATCATCATCACCATAACTATCTTTTCATTATTGTTCATTTGGTTCTTTATCATGGAATTCATATTTATTTCGCCAGTTATGAACAAAGGGACAAGAGAGAGAGAGAGAGAGAGAGAGAGAGAGAGTTACAAACATCGCCTGACAAGCAAGATCTCTCCTTCCTTCCCTCCCCCTCCCCCTCTCTCTCTATCTCTCTCTCTCTCTCTCTCTCTCTCTCTCTCTCTCTCTCGTCAGAAATTGCAAGGATAGACACAAGATAAGGCGAAGGAGAAGGAAAGCAAGAACGATGATGGAAGCGGCGGAGGAGAAGAGGAAGGAAGGAAGGAAGAGAAAAGAAAGAAGTGAAAGAAGAAAGAGAAGATATTAAGGGAGGAGAGAAAAGGCGGCGGCGGAGGAGGAGGAGGAGGAGGAGGAAGGAGGATTATCTTGATTGGCAACTGCAGGATATTGCTTGACCAGTGATGTGTCTGTTATACTCTCTCTCTCTCTCTCTCTCTCTCTCTCTCTCTCTCTCTCTCTCTCTCTCTCTCTCTCTCTCTCTCTCTCTCTCTCTCTCTCTCTCTCTCTCTCTCTCTCTCTCTCTCTCTCTCTCTCTCTCTCTCTCTCTCTCTCTCTCTCTCTCTCTCTCTCTCTCTCTCTCAACATAAAGAAAGACGAAGAAAAGACAGCTAAGAAAGACAATAAAAGGAGACTAAACACACACACTTATTCTCCTTGTCTCTCTCCTCCTCCTCCTCCTCCTCCTCGTCGTCGTCTCTCCACGGACCCAAACAGAATCGAATAGCCCCCAGAAGTGACCCAGAGACCTCCGTGTGTTTATTTTCGTGTGTATAGAGCGGAAGGCGAACGGGAGGGTTGGACGTAAACGGCCTTTCATTGCAACTTAAAGAAACTCAGGAACTCGATCTCAATACAGAGCTGAGGAAAATGCACTTTTCTCTACCTCTCCCTCTCCCGCTCCTTCTCCCCTCTCTCTCACTTTCTCTGCTTTCCCCTCTGCTTCTCTCTCTCTCTCTCTCTCTCTCTCTCTCTCTCTCTCTCTCTCTCTCTCTCTCTCTCTCTCTCTCTCTCTCTCTCTCTGTTTCCCTTCACATTGTTCTCCTCTGTTCGTTCCTGGTGATACAGAGCGAAGAGGGATTGTAAAAGGAAAGGAACGAAAGGAGAAATAAAAAAAAATGCAGGATGAAGATATAAAAAATTGAATAAATGGATTGTAAAAGGGAAGAAACGAAAGGGGAAATAAAGAAAAGTAGAGAGTGAAGAATAGAAAATAGAATAAAGCAATTATAAAAGGGAAGGAACGAAAGGAAAATTCTAAAAATGCAAGATGAAGATATAGAAAATTGAATAAAGGGATTGTAAAAGGGAAGGAATGAAAGGGGAAATAAAGAAAAGTAGAGAGTGAAGAAATAGAAAATAGAATAAAGGGATTGTAAAAGGGAAGAAACGAAAGGAAACACGATGAGAAGAGCAAAATGAAGAAATAGACAATAAAATAAAGGACCTGTAAAAGGGAATGGGTGAAAGGAAAAACTGGAAAAATGCAGAATGAAGAAATGGGGAATGAAATAAAGCGATTGAAACGAAAGGAAATTTTAAGAAAAGAACGGAATGAAGAAGTGGAGAATGAAATATTGTAACTGGAATAAGAAATCGTTTAAATGGGGAAATTGTAATAGAATGAGAGGAAAGAATAACGAAAGAACAGGTAAACCATAAACTGCAAAAAGAAAGAGGAACCAGAAAACGAATAAACTAGGTGGATAGGGTAAAAAAAAATAAAAGAACAAACCGATTATAAAAAAAAATCAAAAATATAGTGAAAAAAATATTACAGTTACGAGCGAGGAAAATAAAAAGAAAAAAATAGAAAACAAAAATAAAGAAGGAAAGCCAATAAAGGAGGAAAAAAGCAAAATAGAACAGTAGAGGGAAATAAAACATGGAGTAGAAAGAGAGAGAAGAGGGAGGAAAGGAATGAAAGAAAATACGAAAATGAAGTAGATTTAGCAACGATGATTCCAGGATAGTAGCGGTGGGACCCTTTGGTAATAATATGATATCTGGCAGAGAGAGAGAGAGAGAGAGAGAGAGAGAGAGAGAGAGAGAGAGAGAGAGAGAGAGAGAGAGAGAGAGAGAGAGAGAGAGAGAGAGAGAGAGAGAGAGAGAGAACTGGTCAGTCCTCTTTTGCCCAGAAAAACGAAAGGTGGTTGAGAGTGAGAAAGTGAGGAGAAAACATATGTACTGGAGGAGGAGGAGGAGGAGGAGGAGGAGGAGGGAGGAAGAAGAAAGGTGAAGAGATGGAGCTGGAGCGGTAAAGAAGAAAGTGAGAGAGGAAGAGAAATGTGTGGAGAGAGAGAGAGAGAGAGAGAGAGAGAGAGAGAGAGAGAGAGAGAGAGAGAGCAATCTAGTTGTATCTGTCTATATATGTCTTGTTTTTTGTTTTGGTATCGCCATTCCCCCCTTCTCTCTCTCTCTCTCTCTCTCTCTCTCTCTCTCTCTCTCTCTCTCTCTCTCTCTCTTTGTCCACTATTTTCCTATTCCTATCACTATCCTCTATTTTTACACCACCACCATCACCATCACCACCACCACCACCACAAGATTAGACAGACAAGCATTTCCATCACGACATAACAAACTTTACCCCGAGACACACACCGGGGAAATTATGCAAAACAACCTCAGGCGATACATTTGAAGAGGGTGCTGAAGGAGGTTAAGGTGGTAGGCGTAAGGAAAAGGGGAAAGGGGAGAGAGAAAAAAGAAAGAAAAATATGGAGGAGTACCGGTAGAGTTGCAGCAAGGAGACAGACATTGTGCTAATAATGTTGATGGAGGAACTGTGACCGACTGAATAAAAAGAACACACAAAAAAACGTGTGGTACTACAAGAGGAAATGAACGAAGGCTTTTTCTTTAGGAATGGAGGGATGAAAACGGTAAAAAACTACTTCATCTACATCTACAGACACTCAGACGCTATCATCATTATTACCAACCTTTAGCAATCCACTAAATGACATCGGTTTCCCCATTTTTTTCCCATTTTTTTTTTTGTCCTGCGCGTAAGTTTCCTGTCCGACGTAAACGTTCCATATTATCATACGCTATTCTCTCACCTTTTACGCATCTTTTTTTCTTCTGTCGATTAAATATATGTTTTAAATTTTGCCTTTTTATCATTTTTTACTTCTTAGTGTCGCCTACTTTTTCTGCTCTTTTATCCATTTGTAGTTTTTTTTTTTATTATTAACTGATTCCAAACATTTGTATACCCATTCTTCGTTGCGGTACTTCGTGATTTCCTCTCCATAGACGTAATCAGTGCTCATCATATCTCCGTTCTTTAATCATGTAATGCCGGGGGCGAATGGCGGGGTGGGGGGGTAGGGGGCTGGTGACGCACTGACCGAACGAGAAGCTTTTGTTTAATACGCAACAGTACGTAGAAGGTCTCTTGATGTTTTTTTTTGTTTTTTTTTTCAAAGCAATCCATTACAATTTTTTTTTTTTTTCATATCCAGTTTTATTGTGGGGTGGGATCTCTTTGTATTAGATGTTCAATTTTTTTAGTAGTACATTAACTATTTCAAGAGTTTATTATGGTGTGTGTGTGGGGGGCTGAATACGAGAGAGAGAGAGAGAGAGAGAGAGAGAGAGAGAGAGAGCACTGTTACAAGAAACATGCGTGATATGATGGGATACTTCCAGGATGATTTCTGTCTATAACGTGAGAACAGGAAGAGACAAAGATTGGACCACAAGCCACAAAAGAGGTGGAGAAGGAGGAGGAGGAGAAAGAGGAGAGAGTAGAAGAAGAAGAAGAAAAAGAAGAAGAAGAAGAAGAAGAGTAATAATAATAATGATAATAAGAATAAGAATAAGAAGAAAAAGGAGAAGAAAAGCAGAACAAGAACAATAAGAACAAGAAGGACAAGAGCAACAACGAGAGAATGAGAAAAAAACAAGAGGAAGAGAAGAACAAGAACAAAAAGAGTGAAAAAAAAAGAGAACGAGAAGAAAAACATAACAATAAGAATTAGTAGAAGCATGTAAAGCCGAGAAGTAAACGGAAGCTTAAAAAATTGAAGACCAAGGAAAGGTATGATAAAAAACAGCGGGGGAGAGAGAAGATACAGCTGATAAATAATGGATTACACGATCATGGTGAAAGAAACACGAGAAAGAGAAGTACAAAAGAACAAAAATGAGGAGGAGAGGAGGGGAAGGAACGTAAAGAATAGCAAACGTAGAAAAGAGCATAAAGGAAGACAAGCAACGGGAGAGATAGAGGAAGAAAAAAAGGAAGAAAAAAAATATATATGCAGAAGGACGATAGAGAAAACCATGAATGAAAGAGTGTGTTGAAAAATAAATGATTCGGAAGTTGGAGAAAAAGTGGATGGAAGAGAGATGAATAAAAGATGAGGAAGAGGAGGAAGAAAGGAAGAGATAAAGGAAGGAAACAGACGGAGAAAAGAGAATAACGAAAAATGAAAAGGAAAAGTGATAAGAAGGAAATGACGAAGGAAGGGAAGAAACAGTAAAAAAAAATAGATGACAAAGAAAAAGAAAAAGAAGCAGGAGAAAAGACAAGGGAAAGAAAGAGAAGGGAAAAGGAAAACTAGAAGAAACCAAGGAAGAGACAGGAGAAACGAAAGAAGAATCAAAGAATGGGAAAGAAGAATCACAAGACAAGGATGAGAAAGAAGATCAAGAAGAACAAGAGGAAGAGGAAGAGGATCAAGGAGACAAGGAAGAAGAGGCCTGATCCACACCACACACACACACACACACACACACACACACACACACCAGAACAAGGGACGAGAAAGAACATCAAATTTGTCATAGTGTTTTACGGAACATTTCACATTCTCTCTCTCTCTCTCTCTCTCTCTCTCTCTCTCTCTCTCTCTCTCTCTCTCTCTCTCTCTCTCTCTCTCTCTCTCTCTCTCTCTCTCTCTCTCTCTCTCTCTCTCTCTCTCTCTCTCTCTCTCATGTAAGATTTTCTGCGGAATATTTTTATAGGCCTATATTTTAGCCTAGAGCAGCTCCATTCCACTTTCCTCCCTCCCTCCCCCTCCCTTCCACCCTCTTCATAAAACACTAGCATAATTATATATACTTTTTCTGCCTCAATGTTCTCTATACCACTACCACACCCACTACCACCACCATCGGCACCACCTGTATTACTTAATCATCCGTCTTCTCTTCTAATCCATTAAGAGCAGGACCTAGCCATTTCATAAACTACGTACATAGATATTTTTTTTATCTCATATATTTTCCGAGCACCATCATCACTATCATCCACCACTACCACCACCACTGCCACTCACCCTAACCACTCTGCCACCACCACCATCACCATCACCACCACCATCACGCACCACTGCCATGACCGCCACCACCACGCTGTCTTACTCAAATACACACAAGCTACTTCTCTAATTTAGTAACAACGGCAGGAATGAGAACCGCTACATGAACTACTAACATTATCTCTCTTTTTCTTTCTCTTCTCTTCTCTTCGCTCTCTCTCTCTCTCTCTCTCTCTCTCTCTCTCTCTCTCTCCATTTGTGTACCCACGCCATTATTATTCAGTAACATAGTAACGTAATCTAATCCGGCAAGAACAGGAGGAGCCATTAACACTTCGTAAAACACTATCAGCTTTTTCTTTAATCTCCACGTCCTTTGCACTACTACTACTACTACTACTACTACTGCTACTATTACTACTACTAACTACACACTATCCTATCTTAATTCACTGAAAGCAAACA
>NC_066522.1:10237752-10255252 GCF_024679095.1 Eriocheir sinensis
TTTCATCATCCACTCTACATAAACCAACAACCCGTGAACAATAAAGCTTTTCTCTCATGCACTCCCCATAAAACAATAAAGACACCATGGACAATAAAACTTCCCTCGTGCACTCCCCTGTAATCAATAAAAGCCGCGGGTTACATTTCCCTTCTGCACCACCCATAAGAAATAAACCCACCGTGTATATATAAAAACAAGTCTTCTGAACACACCCTCCATAAGAAATAAAATGAAACCATGAACTCTAAAGCATTTCTCTCGTTATTTTTTTCTCGTTCTCCCTCCATAAGAAATAAATAAACCCGCGGTGTATATATAAAAAAAGTCTTCTGAACACACCCTCCATAAGAAATAAAATGAAACCATGAACTCTAAAGCATTTCTCTCGTTAAATTTCTCTCGTTCTCCCTCCATAAGAAATAAATAAAGCCACCGTGTATAATATAGTTTCCCCCGCGCCGCCACCAGCGTCTTCTCAGCCTGGTGGGCACTGAGGGCGTCGCGGTGTTGTTCTTCCCTGCGTCAACAAGAGCCACACGCGCCGCCCTTTGTCTCACGCCCTTAGGAAGCGTCCCAGAGATGCCCTGAAGGCTGGCTGGCTGGCTGGCACGGTGACCCCCCCCTCCACCCTCCCTCCACCCGGTTCCTCTCTTCTCACACCCTACTCTCCCTTCTCTCCCCTCTTGCAATTCATTTCTTCCTGCTCCCCACTCTCCTCTTCCTTCGCCCTTTCCTGCAATCCCTTTCTTCCTTCTCTCACCATTTATTTCCCAGTTCGTTCTCCTTTCTCCAATCCTTTTCTCCTTCCTCCATTGTCCCTTCTTCTCTCACTTGTCTACAGTCCCTTTCTTCCTCCTCCCTCTCATTTCCCTCTCCTCTCAAATTCCTACAGTCCTTTTTTCCTGCTCTTTACTCTCGCCTCTTCTCTCCCCTTTCTGCTATCCTATTCTTCCTCCTTCCTACTCTCCCCTCTCCTCTCTCTTTTTTCCTTCTTCCACAGCTCCAATCCCTCAACTCTCCCCTTCCAGCATTTCCTTTTTCCTTTCTCCAACCACTCCTTTCCTTCTTCTCTACCCTTCCTTCGATCCTTTTCTTCCTTCTCCCCACCACTCCCCACTTCCCTCCTCCTCTCCTTTCTTTTCATTCTCTCCTTTTCATCTCCCCAGTCCTTCCCTACCACATTCCCTCCTCTCTCCAATACCCCTTCCTGTCACCTCCCTTTCTTCCTTCCCTCCACTTTCCTTACTCTGTTCCCCTCTTGTTTCCACTCTCCCCTGCCATCTCTTCCCATACCCTTCATCGTCATACCGCCTCCCTTCTCTCCCTCTCCCTCTCCATCCCTGTCTCTCCCGGGATGCAGAAACGCCCAGGAAATATTTTTAATTCCCTGATGAGAGTCAGCGGAACGTCACTTTCATCGTCTTTAATGCTACCTGAGCCCTCTTTCCTACCTGGCCTGTGTGCTCCCTTTGATATCACATCCCTCGCTTTCATAACCTGGACGTATGTTTGCCTGCACGTGAGGAATTAGAAGCCCACACCGAACATTAAAGTAAACGAAAGCTGATAGAAAGTGATATATATTCCCAACGTTTTTCATGATATATATGTTCTGGAGGGACGGTGGGAAGGTTAATATTTTTGCGACGGTGAGATGGTCGGAGGGGAAGGAGGGGTCCGTGTGTGTATGTGCCAAGAAAAATGTATCAAAGTGGAAAATTTATATCTACGTTTGTGAGTTTGCAATGACATGTTGTGAACTTGTGACGCGGGAAGATGAATGGATGTTGATATTTTAGCTTGAAATAAAAGGGAAAACAGTACTCATGAATGGATGTTGAAGGTATAGCTTTACTTATTATGTTAAAAACGAAAAAGGGGAAAGTAATATTTATGGATACATGCTGATATTTGACCTTTACTCAGTGTGTTAGAAAAAGAGAGAGAAATAGTAATAATTATGAATGCATGTGTTATGTTAGCTTTACTTACGGTGTTGAAAAAAAGAAAGAGAAAGAAGGAATGCAATATTTATGAATGCAAGTTGATATTTTACTTTTACTATGTGCGTTAAAAGAGAAAGAATAAAAAGGAGAAAAATAATCAGGAATGTCTGAATTTTTACTCTTATTCATTGTGTTATTAAAAACAAAGAAGGGAAAGAAATATGAAAAGAAATATCAAGAGAAAATTAAATATCCCAACACTTCAGTCTACTACAGCGTCGATACTAACAATAAACCGCATGACAAAAACGAAAACTTCTGTCAATATTGAATAACAACGACACTTACATGAGTTATACAGCAAGCCCACTGGCATCACTTGCTCTGACACCTTAAATCCCCCATACACTGTTAACAAGGATTGCATAATCATGTGACTGCACATGAAATTTTTCATCGTTTGGGCATGACCGAAAGATTGCGAAAATTATTGAGCAAAATATGACAGTGTTGGATTTTCTAGCGTCAATCATGACTGCCGCGTGTGGTGAAGACTGCGCAATAATCTTCAGCAGCCAGCCGCCCGTCACCGCCAGCAGCCACGACGAGTGCACGGGAGAGACAAGAGTTTGGATGCGAGTTTATTTTGCAATATATATAAATTTGCCTTTGCTTGGAAGGGGGAAAAGTGATGAACATAAAAAAAAAAATCCTTAAAAGGAAACGGTTAAGAAACGTTAATGGAAAATTAAAAGGAAATAGCTATTTCGTATTCTTTCACTAAGTTTTCATGGGAGGAGGTGTTTTTTCCCTATGGCATAATTTCCTCGATAACTTTCTTTTCCCATTCTCTCGTTCATAGCCCTCGAGCACAAGGATGATGGTAATGCAAGCGGCTGCCTTGTTTATGTTGCAAAGGAGGCCTGTACAATCTCAGTACCAGTGTGTGGCTAAACCAATGATTGCGCGATCACATAATTGTCCAGTCCTGATTGATAGTGTACGGGGCCTTAAGACATTTAACCCCTCTGTTAGCTTTCGTTGGAACTTTAATTTAATTTTAATTTATTTATTAGTCTACGGTCTTTGATTCCTTGTTTCAGTTACGATGGTTTTACGGAAAAGGTTTTGATCCTGAGGCTGTCTCGACCGATTTTAGGGTTTAAATTTTATAAAACGAGTTATTTATATCAACGTATGATATGTATTGGAGAACGAGTCATTGTTTCGGTGATTATGATTATCAATATGATCATCAGAATATATCGCTGACAATCAAAACACATGTAAGTACCAACGTCATAAATCTCGGTCATATGGATCTCTAGCTAGACAAGGCGGAGAGCGCTGAAAACAATACCGCTTTCTCTGTCGCGGCTGGTAACAAACCGACACTGCAAAACCAGGCCCGGGATAAGTGCGCCGAGGGAGGGTTTTCGCACGTCAGGGCCGGCGGGCGGTGGGTAATCAAGCCGGATGAAGACGAACGGCAGCTGAGAGGCGCAAGTTTCTAATCTCCCTCTGCATTCGCCGCCACTCCCATAGATAACACCGTCCCCCATTCTCCCCACCCTCCTTCTCTCTCCTCCTCCTCCACCCACTCCAAGCGGTAATCATGGCTATACATTTACAGGCTGTCATGACTACACTTCTTCGGTCTTATCTCCCCTCTCTTCTTTTTATTTTCGTCTTTTTTTGCTTTCCCTTCTTCTTTTTCTTCTTCTTCTTCTTCTTCTTCTTCTTTTTCTTCTTCTTCTTCTTCTTCGTATTATCTCCCTTTTTCTATTTACACATATTCTTCTCATTCTAATAATTCTTGGTCCTCTTATTCCTCTATTTTCTTCTTCTTCCTCCTCCTCCTCCTCCTCCTCCTCCTCCTCCTCCATCCATCGTTTCATCCTCTTTCTTTCCCTGAGGCGCGCGGCAATTGCAACATAAATACAGAGGAAAAGGGAGGAGAATGCTTAGACGTGATAAAAGAGAATGGGGAGGAGGAGGAGGAGGAGGAGGAGGAAGACGAGACGATTTGATGAATTATTATGGGTGGATATCACTTCCTTTATCTTTATCTTATAGTTCAGAGGAAGAGGAGGAGGAGGAGGAGGAAAAGGAGGAGGAGGATAAGAAACTGAAGGAGGAGGAACTGTTGGACGAAGGTGAAGAAAGGAAGAGTAAGGAGATGAAGGAGATGATTAAGCAGAGACAAACTAGCAATAGGAGGAAGATCGTGGCAAGGTGAGATGCAGGTGAGAGCCGAGTACCAGTGGTGTGACCAGTGGCGAGTGACGCACGGCCAGGTGAAGGTGTGGAGGGATGGGTGATGTGATGAGATGTATGTGGGGCAGATAAGATTTATTATTTTTATTATCATTCTCTCTCTCTCTCTCTCTCTCTCTCTCTCTCTCTCTCTCTCTCTCTCTCTCTCTCTCTCTCTCTCTCTCTCTCTCTCTCTCTCTCTTCATTGCTTACCTCAGTGCATGGCGTGTTTTTTTATGGTATTGCCCTGAAAGAGAGAGAAAAAAACTGTTATTACTGATACTGCAACAACAACAACAACAACAACAGTGGAATTCAAAGTAAACAATCATTGGTATCCTTTTAACTTATCTTTTTTTCTGTCCCCTTTCCTAGCTTTTTTCATGCTATACATTCTTTTTCTCTTCATCCTCCTCCTCGTACAATTACTACTACTACTACTACTACTACTACTACTACTACTATTACTACTACTACTCTTACTTTAATTATTCACTAAACTCGTCAACCTTAGATGCTTTATATCGTACACTCATAATTATACTTCCTCTTCCTCCTCCTCCTCTTCCTCCTCCTCCAGTTCATCATCATCATCATCATCAAACCCCCGAGGGACCAGACACATCCTCCCCGCCAAAGTAATTAACCTTTCCTCCCACCTTTCCCTCGGCATTTTTTCCACAACTTCTTAATGACAATCTCAACAGCTTACATTTCGGTGATTTCTTTCCTCGGATCTCATCGACGGGGAGGATTTGAGCGGATAGGAGACAGTGATGCGTAGGAGGAGGGGGGAGAGGAAGGAGAGAGAAGTGAGGGAGAAATTTGGAGGGGGAAGTGGATGTCGGGGAGGTGAGGTGACATCTATATCTACTTTTTTCTTCCCCTATTTTTCTCTAATTTCTCATGTTCTTTTTTTTTTTACTTATGTGTGTTGGAGGGGGTGAAAAAGTGGACTGAAAAAAGACTGAAGATGAAGAGAAGGAGCTGGAGAAACAGAGGAGGAGGAGGACGATGGGGGGGGCGGGGAGGAGGAGGAGGAAGTGAATTTTTCCCTCCCTCCTCCCTTCTGGGCCGGACTCTTTCTTTCTGACATTTATCTGGTAGTTCAAGAAAAATGATCGCGTCACCCTTCACTTTCTTTTATCGATTCTGACACCTACATCATCACCTCCCAGCCTCTCTCTCTCTCTCTCTCTCTCTCTCTCTCTCTCTCTCTCTCTCTCTCTCTCTCTCTCTCTCTCTCTCTCTCTCTCTCTCTCTCTCTCTCTCTCTCTCTCTCTCTCTCTCTCTCTCTCTCTCTCTCTCGCTTCATACTGCCTCCTCGACACTTGAAGCCTACTTTTTTCTTCCTCTTCTTTTCTTTCTTTTTGTTTTCCTCCCTCTTTCCTTCTCTCTCCCTCTTTATCTTTTTTTCTCTCCCTATTCCTCCCATTTCGTTCTACTTTCTGCCACTTGCGTGCACTGAGACACGAAGCCTTCCTTTTCTTTTCCTTTTATTTTTCTTCTTTTTATTTTTCTCACATCTCACTCTCGCTCTCTTTCCCCCTTGACCTTTTTTTTCTCTCCTTATTCCGTCATCGTTCTACTTTCCTCTCGCCATTTGCATGTAAATCGAAAATGGAAGCTCGATCATTACACTCACTCAGAACGACTTAAGAACGACGACCCGACGACTCCTTTCAAACTTCCTAATCCTTCCTACTTATTCAGAGGCCTTTTTTTATTTCCTCTCATTTTTTTCGCCGCTCCCTCCGTCGTCGTCGCCTTCACCAGCCTCCTCCTCCCTCTCCTCCTCCTCCTCCTCGTTCTTCTTTTACTGGTGATAAGGAGAGTGATGGAGGAGGAGGAAGGTCGGATTGGAGGTGATGATGGTGGTGGTGGTAGTGGTAGTGGTAGTGGTGGTGGTGGTGGTTTGGGGTGGTGGGGATGAGGTGATAGTGGGGGTGTTAAGCAATAAAGGAGAAAGAAAAGAAGGAAGAGGAAAGGAAGAAACTAGGGAAAGATAAAAGAGTGAAATATTGATATAACAAAAATAAGAGAAGACCGAGAAGAAGTATTACTGATTTACAAAGAAATTAAACGCAGAAATAAAAAGAGAAAAAACGAGAAATAAAAAAAAGACACTAAGCACTACGAAATAGAATCACACACACACACACACACACACACACACACACACACACACACACACACTCACTCACTCACCACCATCACCACCTCCACCATCCCCCCCCCCCCCCCCACCACCACCACCACCCTTATCACTTTCCCCTCGCCGTGTATTCTAATATTTTCCTTCCACTTACACTTCAGAATCGGGAAAGAAGTTTTAATGCGCAAGTTATTTATGATTTTTTTTTGGGTGGGGGTACCTTCTATTTCCTCGCCCCCCTCCTTCTCCTCTTCCCTCTCCTCTCCTCTTCACTCTTCCCTTCCCTCTTCTCCCTCCCTCCCTTCACGTCTGGCCTGTCAATAACACTCATCTCGTCTTCCGTGTGTTAATGGAGGAGGAGGAGGAGGAGGAGGGGGAGGGGGAGGAGGAGGAGGAGGAGGAGGAGGAGGAGGAGGTGAGGAAAGTATAGTCTGAGTAACATAAGTGAAGGAGAGGAATAAGTAAAAACAAGAGGAAAAATAGGAAGGAAAAAGAAAGGAAGGAAGGATGGATAGGAAAGAAATAGAAGGCGTGGACATTGTAGAGGAAGGAGGAGGAGGAAGAAAGGTGAGAGTAGTTGAATGGTGTGTGTAGAGAAAATGGACAAAAAAGAATAAGGAAAACAAAAGAAAATGAGCAAAGAATGTAATCCAGGTATTTGAGGAGGGAAACATGAGAAGGGAGGAAGAGAGAGAGAGAGAGAGAGAGAGAGAGAGAGAGAGAAAAAAAATAATAAAGTGAGTGTGAGATTGAAGAATAACTCCCTAGAGGAATGCAAGACTGGAGGAGGAGGAGGAGGAAGAGGAGGAGGAGGAGGAGGAGGAGGAGGAGGAGAAAGAATAGGGGTGAAAGGTAGTATGGAAAATGCAACGATATATCTAGAGTAAAAACATTCCCATCAGTATCAACATTCAATATCACCACCACCACCACCACCACCACCAGCCACATTACCTCATCCACCACCACCCACCTGCCACTACCTCCACTAACTTCGCTACTTACACACCACCACCTCCATCATCACCACCTCCACCACCACCACCACTAACATATTCCCCAAGGTAAAAATAATTTGTACAAGTTTTCCCTCATTTCGCCACTGACACACACTCTCTCTCTCTCTCTCTCTCTCTCTCTCTCTCTCTCTCTCTCTCTCTCTCTCTCTCTCTCTCTCTCTCTCTCTCTCTCTCCTTATGCATTCTTTACTTTTTATCAATATCTCCTTTTCTTCTCTGCTTTACTTTAGTTTGTCCTTTATTCCTTCTCTTCCTTTCTTTCCTCTCTTGCTCCTACCACTATGGCTTTTTTCCCCTTCGTTTTTTGTCTTTCCTTTTGTTCCCTCCCACTCCCCTCCTTCCTCCATTCCTTCCTCCCTCCCTCCCTCCCTGAACAATTCCTTCCTCCATTCGTTCTTTTTTTCTTTCTCACGTTTTCCTTATATAAAGAAAAAGGAAATGTGTGCGTGCGTGAGAGAGAGAGAGAGAGAGAGAGAGAGAGAGAGAGAGAGAGAGAAGTTAGAACAGAATGGAAGAGAAAAGAAATTAAAAAAAACAAAAGAAAAAAATCATTGCAAAGAAACAAACAAGCAAAGACGATGACAAGAAATTAGAAAACAAAGTCGAGAAAAGAAAAAAAGAAAATGTATGTGTGTGTGTGTGTGTGTGTGTGTGTGTGTGTGTGTGTGTGTGTGTGTGTGTGCGTGTGCGTGTGTGTAGGAAGGGGAGTAGAGAAAAAGGCCAAGAAAAGCAAGGAAAGGAAAAGATAAGGAAAGATAAGTGAGATAAGATACGGGAAAACGAGAGAAGGAAAGTGATGATGATTGGCAGACGAAGAAGAATGAAAGACAGCTGAGGAAATGGAAGGAAATACTGGGAAAGAGAGAGAAGAGTGTGTAAGAGAAAAGAAAATGAAGTGATGAAGAAAGGAGACCAGGAGAAGAAAAACAAAAATAAGAGGAGGAAGAAATAGAAAGGGAGGTGAAGAGAAATAATAAACGGAAGGGAAAAGGAGGCGAGAGCAATGGTGGTGCGAAGAGGAGGAGAGAGAAATGGAATGGGAAGGGAAAGAAAAGTTAGAAAAAAGTGAAGAATGAAAGATAAGAGAGAGAGAGAGAGAGAGAGAGAGAGAGAGAGAGAGAGAGAGAGAGAGAAAAGGGAACAAAAATGCAGAAAATTAAGGAAAGAGAAAGGAAGGGGTCATAATTAGTAAGGAAGGGAATGGAAAATGGAATGAAAATTTAGAGAGAAAAAAAGAAAGAAAAAAATACGGAAGTGGGGAAGAGAGAAAGCGGAGAGAAACGAGGAGGAAGGAAAGGGAAGAAAAAGGCAAAAAAATGAAGGAAAGAGAAGGAAAATAACAATTACAAAGGGAGGGAATAGACAAACGCAAGAAAATACCCTGTAAAAGAAAAGGGAGAGAGGCGAAAGCGGGGGAGAGGTAAAGAGGAGAGAAGAAAGAGGAGAGAAGAACAGAGGGAGGGGAAAAATGGGGAGGAGGAGGAGGAGGGGAGGGCGGTAAAGGAGGAGGAGGAAGAGGGGAGGGCGGCAAAGGCGAGAATCAGATAAAACTTTCCCTGTAAACAACCTTCTGGAGGAGATTCTTGGTATTGCTTTTGTTACACTACAGGAGAGTGGCTGCAGCAGGGGGACACACACACACACACACACACACACACACACACACACACACACAAACACACACACGACCTATAGTTTTTTTTTTCAATCTCTTTTACGTTTTGATCCTTAGTTTTATTCCTCATCGTTTCCTTTTCTTTCTTTCTTTCCTCTCGTTATTTTTTTCTTTCCTTTCTTCACTCTTTTCTTTCATCTGTATATGCACCTATTTTTCTATCTGTCTACCTGTGTGTATTTATCTATCTATCTATCTGTCTATCTATATGCAAATTTTATCTATCACAGTCGACCTTTCTACCTGTCAATAAGTCTATCTACCTTTCTACATATATCTGAAATAGTAAAACAAACACACACACACACACACACACACACACACACACACACACACACACACACACACACACACACACACACACACACACACACACGCACACACAAAGGCGCCGCAGTCCCTTCCACTTCCCACTTTTATTCAATTATCGCTCTTAACACCAACGTCTTTGATTACGTCGTTTTCATTGTTCCACCTGGCGACACACACACACACACACACACACACACACACACACACACACACACACACACACACACACACACACACACACACACCGAGGAACATTTTCAAGCCAACCATCACAATAGTATATCTCGTTTTTTTTCCTTCTTTCTCCTTCTTTCCCTCCTTTCTTACTTCGTGTCATTCTTCCTCCCTTCATTCTTTTTTTATTCTTTTACTTTTACTTTCCTTTCTTTCTTTTTTATCTCTTTCCTTGAGGTCTTTTCTGGCACTTCTTTCTTCCTTCCCTCTTTCTTATTTTCTCTCTTATATATATATTTTTTATTCTTTTCATTTGTTCTCTCTTCTTTCTCTCTGTCTTCCCTCTAACTTCTTTTCGTCCTTTTTTCTCTCCTTTCTTACCTCATTATTTTCTTTCTTTCTCCATTTTTCTCCGTTATTTCTTCTTTTCTACTTTTCAATTCATTTTCTCAATTTCTATATTTTTTTCCCTCGCTGCTTTTTTCCTTCCCTTAATCCTTCCTTTTCCTCTCGTCCCTTGCTGTCTTTCTATATTCTTTCTTCCATGCTACCTCCTCATCTTCTTCCTCATCATCTTCTGTTCTGATATTGTTGCTATTCTTATCTTCCTCTTCTTATTACTCTTCTTTCTCCCCTGATAGGATTCTTTTTATTTCCTCCTCCTCCTCCTCCTCCTCTACTGTTCTGATTTTTGTCCGTATTTACGTAACAACCTCAATCCTCCAATCTCGTTAACCATTGATAAGTTTTCTTTCTTTCGCTTCTCGTTTCCTCCTCTCCTGGATTCTCTGTATCTCTGGTTTCCTTTTATTGACATTCCCTTTTTAACTTTTCCTATTCGCTAAGCTGATTATATTGTGTTCCTTTTACTTCTATTCAGTTGAGAGAGAGAGAGAGAGAGAGAGAGAGAGAGAGAGAGAGAGAGAGAGAGAGAGAGAGAGAGAGAGAGAGAGAGAGAGAGAGTGTGTCGTCCGAGCTTTCCCAGAACAACCTATCATTTCACCTCACAGACACACTCGGGTAGAATTTCTCTCTCTCTCTCTCTCTCTCTCTCTCACACACACATTATCTATCTATCTATCATCTTTTTTTTTATATTGCCGGATGAGCGGTTAGCATTTTTTCTTCGGTCTTATTTTTTGCCCTAGAGTTGCTTCCTTTCCCGTAAAAAAAAAATAAACAATCTACACCTCTCCGCCCCTTCCCCTCCTTCAACACTACCACCACCACCAGTAAACAACACTAGACAGTCATCCCTTCCTAATCTTTCTCGCCCTCCCCTCACTTCCTCTTTTTCTTTCCCCTCAGGTGGAGCGCAGCACGGGAGCATCAGTGGTGTTGAGTGAGGTGGAGCTGGGCACTTCGGGAACCTACCGCTGCGAGGTGATCACGGAGGCCCCGGTCTTCCACACTAAGTTCGGCGAGGGCAACATGACAGTGATTGGTGAGTGTTTCGAGGATGGTGAAGGTGGTGGTGGAAGGATAGGAAAGAGAGGAGGGGATGGAGAATTTGGAATGAATAAGGAAGAAACGGAGGAGTAAGGGCGGTGGAAGATTGGGATTGATAATGGGAGGGTGAGGAGGGGAAGGTGGATTGGAAAAGGATAAGGAGTAGTTAAGGTGGAGGAGGAAGATTGGAAAAGAATAAGGAAGAAATGGGGGAGGAGGAGGAGGTGGTGGAATATTGGAAAAGGATAAGGAATGGAGGATGTGAAGGATGAAGATGTTGAATGAAGTTAAAGAATGATATTGTGGAATGAAATTGAAGAATGAAGATGAAGAATGAAGTTGAAAAATAAAGATGAATATGAAGCTGATGAATGAAGTAGAAGAATGAACGCTTAGCCTCAGACCTTACTATTATTTCCGATTGGGGCAAGAAGAACCTGGTCAACCTCTATCCTTAACTCAAAATCTCAACTGGAAACTCTGTCTATTTCCACGCTGACTTCTTCTGCTCTTCTGACTGCACTAACTGCCTCCCCTCCATCCCCCCTGCCCGCACCCCTTACGCTACTCACTCTCATCATCATCCTATCTCCTTAAAAAAGAGTTAAGCTTAGCATCTTCTCTCTACTCTTTCTCATCCCTCACGCTGGTAACTGGAACAATCTTCATCTGTTGTATTTCCTCCCCCCGACGAATTGAACTCTTTCAAGAGGGTATCAGGGCTTTTTTGTTTTTTTTTTTTTTTTGCTTGAGCTGTCTCTCCTTTGCAAAAAAAAAAAAAAAAAAAAAAAAAAAGATAAATAAAGGAAGCTGAAGGCTGATGATGTAGAATAAAGCTGAAGAATGAAGTTAAAAAATGAAGTTGAAAAAATGAAGCCAAAAAATGAGAAATGAAACTGAATAATGATAGTTAAAGAGAGGAAATGGAAGCATGAGAGGAGGACACAGATGCGAAAGTGGAAGAAAAAAGATGAATGAAGAATGAATGTGTGAAGGTGAAAATAGGATTAAACAAAAAAACAACATAACAGTGATTGGTGTGGAGAAGAGGGATGGAGCAAACATGACTGGCGATTGGCGTGGACAAAAAGAGGTGGAGCCAAAAAAAATGGAAGATGTGGATTGAGACGAAAGAGGAAAAGGAGGAAAAGGTATTAGTGGTGTAGGTATAGTGAAGATAAATGATGGAAAATGAAAACTGGATAAAATGTCAATAAAATGTAATCTGATGGTATCCTAAGAGTCAACAGAAAGGAACATGGTTAGGATATAATGGAGTGGAGTGGAGGAGCTAGGAAAAAAAAAAAGGTTGAAATGGAGTTATGGAGGAGGAAAAGTATGTGAAGGAGAGAGTAATTAGAGAGATAAATTGCGGTCATTGGTGAGTATTAGCGGAGGAGGAAGAGGAGGAAAGGAAGGAAGAAAAGGTAAAGAAGTGGAGGAGGAAGCGGCGTACAGATAGATGAGAGCTGAGGCGGATAAAAGGAAGGGAACACACACACACAAAAAGAATGGAAGTAAGAAGGATGTTAAAAAAAGAAGAAGGAAAAGTAGGCGTAAAAGAAGGAAGAGCAGATAAAGATGTGGAGAAAGAGGTTTAGAGATACAATGACAGAGCTGAGGCGGATAAAAGAAAGGGAACACACACAAAAAAAAGAATGTAAGAAGGATGTTAGATGAGAAGAAGGAAAAATAGGCGTAAAGGAAGGAAGGAAGAGAAGATAAAGATGTGGAGGAAGAGGTTTAAAGATAGAATGACAGAGCTGAGGTGGATAAAAGGAAGAAAACACACATAAAGAGAAAAGACTACAAGAAAGAAGGATGTTGGAAGAGAGAGAGGAATGTAGAAAGAAAGGAAGGAAGAGAAGATAAAGATGTGGAGGAAGAGGCTTAAAGATAGAATGAAAATGCTGAGATGGATAAGCTGAAGAAGGAAATGAACGCAAAAAGAAAAGAATGCAAGTAAAAAGGATATAAGAGGAGGAGGAGGAGGAGGAGGAGAGGAAGGGAGAGAAAGTAAAGAAGTGGAGGAGGAAGAGGTTTAAAGATAGATGAGAAGGCTGGGACGAATAAAAAGAAGGATATACACAAAAAGAAAAGGATGCAAGGATGAAGGACGTTGGAAAAGGAGAAGGACGAGGAAAGAAAGGAGACAAAAGTAGAATTAAGAAGGTAAATATACATAAAGGAGCAGCTTATAATGGATAGTAAGGGAGGAGGAGGAGGAAAGATATAGAAAAAGACAAACTAGCGTAAGTATGTAAGAAGGATTAAGAGGAGGAGGAAATGAGGGGGAAGTGGAAGGAGGTAAAAAAGATGATGGAGTGGAAGAGTCAAACGTTCATAGATAAAGAGGTGACGATGGAAAGAAAGGAGAAAGAAAGACATAAAAAAATAAAGAAACGCAAGTAAAAAGAAGGATTAGGTTAGGATTCCTCTCCATAAAAAGCATAAATAAACGAGAAAAAAGGAAAAAAAATGTATGAAAAGAAATGGAGAACGCAGAGGAAGAAGAGAAGGATATGGAAGGAGACGATTAATACCAGGATAAGAGGAGGGAATATGAAGGAGAAGGAAAAGTAAGATTAAGAGAATGATGATGAAGAGAAACTGGCATATGGCAAAGAAAACGAGAAGAGAGTTAAAGAGAAGCGAAGAGAATGGAAGAGAAGAGATGGAAAGAGAAAGGAGACGAGTGAAGGTGGTGGGTTAGGCAAAGAAGAGCTAAAGGAAGAGGAGGAGAAAGAAGAGGAGAAACAAGCTGTAGAAAAAGAGGAGGACGAAAAGATGAGTCGAAGAAGAAAAAATAAAGAGGAGGAGAGGGAGTAGAAGGAAGAGGAGTAACAGAAGAAGGAAGGACGAGGAGGAGGAAGAGGAGAAGAAAACTATAAAAGAAGAGGAGGATGAAAAGATGAGTCGAAGAAGAAAAAACAATAAAGAGGAGGAGGGGGAGGAGAAGGAAGAGGAGTAACAGAAGAAGGAAGAGGAGTAACAGAAGAAGGAAGAGGAGCAAGTTAAAAAGGAACATAAGAAGGAAAACCAAGAGAGGAAGGAGGAGGAGGAATAAAAAAAGATGATGAAGGTTAAGACGATTAGAGAAAAATATTGCGGTTGAGAAGGAAAAAGAAGTTAAGCGTTTGCGAAAAGAATTCTGATGACAAGAAGGATGAGGAGCTGGTGATAAAGAGGAGGAAGGAAGATGAAGAGATAAAGGAAGAGGAACAGGAGGAGGAGGAGGAGGAGGAGGAGGAGGAGGAGGAGGAGGAGGAGGAAATAGAATAAAGGGAAAGAACAAATATAAAGTGAAGGGAGGAGAAAATTAGCCACAGAGAGAGAGAGAGAGAGAGGCCATATTTCATCGCATTGAATTATCACATTCCATTAACGAAAATCACCCACTATAGTCCTCTCTCTCTCTCTCTCTCTCTCTCTCTCTCTCTCTCTCTCTCTCTCTCTCTCTCTCTCTCTCTCACTGTCTACAATCTCCTTTTTGTCCCCTCGTTTCCAGTGACTGCTAATTGAGAGAGAGAGAGAGAGAGAGAGAGAGAGAGAGAGAGAGAGAGAGAGAGAGAGAGAGAGAGAGAGGCAAATACATACATACACACATACATACGGACAGACAGACAGACCGACAGACAGACAGATAGGCAGAGATAGACAAACGCATACATACTACATACCGACAGACACTGAGAAAGACAGACAGACAGACAAACACATACAGACAAACAGACAGATAAACAGACAGACAGACAGCAATCAGGAAGGACCGGCCAACAGTTTGCGTTTATTGCACGATATTGTTTTGTTATTTAATCTTAATGCTTGATATCGGAGGGCGTGAGAGAGAGAGAGAGAGGGAGGGAAGGAGGGAGGAAGAGGCGGTGGGGGGGGGGGGGGGGTTATTCCACACCTGCTCACTGTTTTACCACGTTTATCTCCATTTCTCTCTCTTCCACCCATTTACTTTCTCTCCCTCTCTCATTTTCCTCCTCCCTCTTTTTTTTTCGATTTTTTCTACTTCCTGACCCGTTTTCTCTCTCTCTCTCTCTCTCTCTCTCTCTCTCTCTCTCTCTCTCTCTCTCTCTCTCTCTCTCTCTCTCTCTCTCTCTCCTCTCTCTCTCTCCCTCTCTCTTTCACTCCCTTTCCGTCACTCTTTCCCTTGCTTCATTATCCTTGCTCTCCCCAACACTCACCCGCTTACTCTTCCTGCTTTCCCTCACCTCTGCTTCTATTCCTCTTTTTTTTCTCCCTACTTTCATCTCTCCCCCTCTCTCTCCTTCCTTCCTTCCGTTCTCATTCTTCCTTATCTTCTCCCACATTTTCCCATCTATTATCTTTCTCATTTCATCCACTCTCACTCCTTTCCACTTTTTCCCTCCCATCTTTTCAATCTCCACTTCATCTCATCATTTATTTCTCTGCCTTAAAACCTCTTTCATCCCTTTCCTGTCTCCTTATTTATCTTTCTCACGCTCTCTGCTTCATTCCATCTATCTCTCACTCGTTCTCTCTCATTCTCTCTCTTTCTCTCTTTCGCCCGTCCTACCCTTCCCTTCCCTCCTCCCTTCCTACCTTTCTCCACCTTTCATCCCGCGCTTATATAGTACTGAACGCTTGTGAATGGGATTACTTCACGTTAATCGCCTTACTCTTGTCACCTTTTCTGCCGTTATGATCCGCGATTAACAACACAAGGACGGCTGGGCTAAAACTAAAGGAAGCTCAGGTGATGTGAGTAAGTGAGTGAGTGCAGAGAAGTGTTCACACTTCGCCCATACTACACTAACGCGGTCTAATGTTTGGTTCATAATTATAGGAGTCAAAACTTGCGGGCAGGTCATTTTAGGCTGAAGGGAAAATAGATGGGCTACCGAGGTAATAGAGAGACATACAAGGTTTATTTTAGAAGTCAAGGCAGAGAGAAAACGTAGATAAACTTAAAACATTTGCCACAGCAGGACGGAGTACACGAACATTAGACAAAGGAATGTGCAAAGCGTTAGGAAAGGCAGTGGGGTAATTATGACTGATGATGACAAGGATGATGATGGTGATGATGATGATGATGATGATACATGTTAGAATGCGTTTTCGTGCATATCTTTTTGCGTCTCTAAGTAAGTGAAGTTGGACGTTAATGCACAGTTAGAGGGCAAAATTTAGAAAGATTAATATACCAACCTTGATTTGGGTGTTTGTTTGTATATTTATCCGGGTGCATGAATTCGTGCTAATCTGGTTGGTTAGGTTCAGAGAGATGCGCATGATCAAGCGTAATTATAGGCTTATGATGATTTACGTGTTTATACATATATGAATTTGTGCTTTATACTAATACAAATTTGAATGCACATACTTATTTGTGTGTTATTCTGCATTCCAATTCGGATGCTCACATTTATTCTGATTGTGGTATGTGTGTATGTATGTATGTATGTATATCTATTTATTCATTTGTCTGTCTATCTATCTATATCTGTCTATCTATGTATAAATAGATAAGTATCTATATGTCAGTAGATAGACAGATGCATAGACAGATATATTAATTCTGATAGTGCTAAATAAATATTGTTTCAGCTGTTTCTACGTAGATAAAAATTAAAACATATACTGATTAATTTTATGTTGATAAAGATTAACAGTCTTAAACTTACATATCTTACAAATCTGGTATCGATGCATATACGTTCACACACACTACTGACGCACACTCCCAGGCACACATGCCTTATCATCGAGGAACAGATGAGAGAACACTACGGCAGGTGGCGGAGGGCGGAGGGAAGGCGGCTTCTGCAGTGCCGCACGCTAGCTTGGCGAATAAGCTCGGCGCACATGTACGTCAGTGGTCGTGCTACAAGTCATAGCAGGACAGATCGTCACCGGAAAGTCTGCAAGCCAGCACTTTCGTCACGCGGGCATTCCGTCACCGCTACCGTATAATACAAAGGTTCAACTAAAAGACGTTCTCCCCGCGAAAGTGAGCATTCCCAATACAGCAAAGTGGACACCGAGGGAAAGCTAGAGGAGGGAGTATTTATTTATCTAAACTCTTTAAAGAATTCACTGAGAATGAAAGCTGCACAGATCCATAAAATATTTTTTTAATAAGTTGGTCTTAACGCGAATGGTAAAAAGATCCTGTTTCCACACTGGTGGATAGCTTTTTAAGAGGGTTGCCTGACCACGCTCACATAATGCCTTGTTACATTCAGCTAATGAACCATCTATCTTCAAACGTTTGGGAATTTCCTCACACTCAGATGACATGACAGGACGCTGCAGTATATCTTCAGCGGTGCACTCAGTCACTGACCCACCATAATGAATCCTCGTAGAGTATTATAAACTTTAATTGGATACAATGAAGCAAATCTGCGTCTGCAATTTCCTCGTTATTTCTCTCACAGTATATGATTAAATGTTAATTACTTTAAAGTATTACAAACATCATGGTAATGTACTGCATAATGGCCTGGATATGGCCGGAAACACACTTTATTCT
>NC_066522.1:10257752-10275252 GCF_024679095.1 Eriocheir sinensis
ATGTTGCGTTAGTACTGGTGTGTCATACTGCATGGATTAAGTAGGGAGTCGAATATAAATGAGGAAAAAGTAAAAGAAGAATATTGTGATAGTATTGGTATGTCATGTTGAAGGGATCGGGAAGGGAGTTGAATGTAAATGAAGCAAAAAATAAAAGGTAAAAGAGGAATATTGTGATAGTATTGATATGTCATGTTGAAGGGATCGGGAAGGGAGTTGAATGTAAATGAAGCAAAAAATAAAAGGTAAAAGAGGAATATAGTGATAGTATTGGTATGTCATGTTGAAGGGACCGTGAAGGGAGTTGAATATAAATAAGGAGAAAATAATAGATGAAAGATGATTGCTGTGTTAATACTTTTGTGCCATACTGCAGGGATCAGGGAGAGGGTATAGGATTTAAAAGTAGGAATAAGTAAGCGGTAAAAGAGGTGCTGTGTTAGTAATGGTGTCATACTGAAGGAATCGGAAAGAGTATAAATTTAAAAAAAGGAAGAAGTGAGACGTTAAAGGAAAGTGCAGTAATAGTATTGGCGTACCATAGTGAAAGGATCGCAAATGGAGAACATAATTTAAAAGAGGCAAAAGACGAGTGCTGTGTTAGTATTGGTGTGTCATGCTGAAGGGATCGGAAAAAGAGTATAGAATGTAAAAGAAGGGGGAAAGGAGGGTTATGTTAGTTTTGGTGTGACATATTTAAAGGATCGGGAAGGGCGTATAAGATGCAAACGAGGGAAAAAAAGAGGTATATGATCTTTGGTTGGCTCGACTTCAAGGCAAAGAGCTTAATATTTTTTTAAAGAGATCTACCCTTCATACTGAACTCCCAGCCTCTGTCTCCCTAGCCACATCAAAGCTTAAACTAGTGTATTCGAGGATTCCTATTCAGAATACCTCTCCTCCCGAAATTGACCTCCCTTTCGGCCACTCCTTTGAACGCTTTTTATAGGAGCAGTGAGTAGCTGGCTTTTTTTCATATTTGTTTCCTTTTTTTTTTGCCCTTGAGCTGTCTCCTTCTCTGTAATAAAAAAAATGAAAAAACTTCTATATGTATAATAGAAATAAGAACCAATAAAAAATAAAATATAAAGCAGTAAAGGGTCGTGAGGGACAAAAAACTATCTCAAGGTTATTTTTTCCTCTAATGCCGTTTTATGTTTTCCCTTCCCTTTGTTCTACGTTTCTTTTTCATCATTTTTCTTCTTTTCTCGCGTCTAACTGGTCTTCATTTCTTTTATCCTATCTTTTATCTGGTGTTCTTTTTCAGGCGTTTTGTGTGTGGGGTTAGTTATCTCTGTGCTCGCCATGCTTTGTCCGTAGTTTTGAATTTGTTACATAGCGTTTTATTCTTTCCCCTTCTAGTGTCCTCCTTTACCCTCAAACTGCCATATTATTCAACGCTATTCTTTACCGCACACCATAAAATAATCTCAAGGTTATTTTTTCCTCTAATGCCGTTTCATGTTTTCCTTTCCCTTTGTTCTACGTTTCTTTTTCATCATTTTTCTTCTTTTCTCGCGTCTAACTGGTCTTCATTTCTTTTATCCTATCTTTTATCTGGTGTTCTTTTTCAAGCGTTTTGTGTGTGGGGTTAGTTATCTCTGTGCTCGCCATGCTTTGTTCGTAGTTTTGAATTTGTTACATAGCGTTTTATTCTTTCCCCTTCTAGTGTCCTCCTTTACCCTCAAACTGCCATATTATTCAACGCCATTCTTTACCGCACACCATAAAATAATCTCAAGGTTATTTTTTCGTTTAATGCCGTTTTATTTTTCCCTTCCCTTTGTTCTACGTTTCTTTTTCATCATTTTTCTTTTCTCGCGTCTAACTGGTCTTCATTTCTTTTATCCTGTCTTTTATTTGGTGTTCTTTTTCAAGCGTTTTGTGTGAGTGGGGTTAAATATCTCTGTGCTCACCATGCTTTGTTCGTAGTTTTGAATTTGTTACAGAGCGTCACCTTCGTAAACAAACCGCCTAAGTCAACATTTTCTACTTTACAGGAAATTAGAAAAGAACTGTCATTATCTCATTTGGCTTAAGATTTAGGCAGAACTGAAAAGGCCAATTCTAGAACACTCAAACCCTGAATGACGAAGACAACTATACACTAATGGGCGTCACATGTTGAAAAATTGATGTAGACAAAAACCTGGAAATCGCTGAAAAATGGCTTAGGCAAATGTTTTATGAAGGTGACGATATTGTTTTATTCTTCCCCCCTCCAGTGTCCTCCGTTACCCTTAAACTGTCATATTCAACGCCATTCTTTACCACACACCATAAAATAATTACCATCCCATTCATCGTGTCTCTCATCGCTTTGGGCTTGTGTTGCTGTATCTTTTTCTCACACCTTGACACCCTTCGCCTCCCCAATCCCGTTTTCTTTATCTCACGCTCTTTTATTTATTTTATGTTCCACTCCCTCTTCACTCCACTCACAGACCCTTTCTTTTTTTCTTCTTAGATGATTTTTTTTTCTTTTTTGATGATTTTGTTTATTTGTTTGATGATTTTTTTATGGTTTGTTTTTCTTTTATGATGATTTTTTTATCTTTTTTTGATGATTTTTGATGATTTTTTATGATTTTTTTATTCTTTTTTGATGATTTTGAGATGATTTTCTTTTTTTTGTTCCACTCCCTCTTCACTCCACTCATAGACCCTTCCTCTTTTTTCTGTTTTGATGATTTTGATGATTTTCTTTTTTTTATGTTCCACTCCCTCTACACTCCACTCATAGACCCTTCCTCTTTTTTTCTGTTTTGATGATTTTGATGATTTTCTTTTTTTATGTTCCACTCCCTCTTCACTCCACTCATAGACCCTTCCTTTTTTTTCTCTCTTTTTTGATGATTTTGATGATTTTCTTTTTTTATGTTCCACTCCCTCTACACTCCACTCACAGACCCTTCGTTTTTTTTTCTCTTTTTTGATGACTCCACCTTCCCACAACTAAATCATTCTTTGTTCTATCATCTATCTCAAATTTTTCATTAGTTACCGCTTTAACCTTCCAAAATTTCCTCTTGTAATTAACTGTTTTCGCTGCCTCTCTTTTTTTTCCTTTCCTTCTCCTCCTTGCCCCTTATAAAATATTCTTTGTTCTATCATCTATCTCAAATTTTTCACTTAGTTACCGCTTTCACCTTCCACATTTTCCTTTTGTAATTAACTGTTTTCGTTGCTCTTTTTTTTTTTTCCCTCTCCATCTCCTCCTTGCCCCTTACCCCTCTTCTTTCCTTCGCTTTTCCACCCCTTCAACACTATAATCTCTCTTCCCTCTCTTCCGTCTTCATCTATTTGCTATTCCATCGTTTCTTTTGATCTCGTGTTTTTTTTTTCTCTTCTCGTCTTTTGATCTCAGTATTCTTTCTTTTATACTTTGCTTCTCACTCTTCTCTTGTACCCTTTTTTTTGCCGTTTGCCTACCCATCGTAACCTTATCTTTTTCCTTCACCCATTTATCATATTCTCGCCTTTGTCTTCCCCAGCGCTTCTTTTTCTCTCGTCTTCGGTTTAGTTTGCCATCCCTTCTTTCCTTCTCTTTTTCATTTTCTTCGCTTGGTCTGTCATTTCTTCTTTTATCTCCCTTTTCCATATTCTTTGTTTTGTTTCTCCATCGCTTCTTTATCTCACTTTTCTTCCCCTTGTCTTCCCATTCCCTTCTCCCTTTTCCATTTCCATCGCTCGTCTTCCCTTTGCTTTTCCGCCTCTTCTTCATCTTTCAATATCTCCATTTCCCCTCTTTTTCCCTTCCAATCGCCCCTTTTCGCTTTGCCTTCCCATCTGTCCCTTTCCCTTCTCTTCTCTTGGCCTCCACATATTTTTCATATTCCTCTTTGACTCCACATTTTTTTCCACTTTCGGTTACCTCCCTTTACCCTTTGTCTTTCCACCACTCTTCTTCCTTTAGCTCTCCACCTCTTCTTAACCACTCTTCTTCCTTCTTCCACCTTTTCTTCTCCGCCCGTTACCCACCCGCGTCTCACTTTTCTACAACTCCCCCAACAGACCTGCCGGAGAGCGCCCCCGTCCTGGATGGCGCCAAGACGAGCTACCAACTAGGGGAGCAGGTGACCGTCAACTGCACGTCCCTCTTCTCCAAGCCCGCCGCCACGCTGGAGTGGTTCATAAACGACGAGCAGGTGGTGAGTAACGATGATGATGAGCGATGATGATGTTGAGGGGTTGGGATGGTGGGAGTGAGGGTGGGGGAGTGTCTTTGTGCATGTGTGTGGTGATGTAGTGTGGGGGATGTGGTTAGGGTGTGGTGAGTATGGTGATAAGGTTGTGTGTGATAAGAGGAAAAAGAAGAGGTGGAAAAGCAAAGGAAAGAGTAGCGAAGAAGGAGAGGGTAGCTAATTAATGCTTAAAAGGGGTGGAAAGGCAAAGGGAAAAGGAGCAATGGAAAGGCAGAGGGAAGAAGAGGGAAAAGGAAGATGAAGAAAAGCGAAGAGCAGATGGAAAGGCAAAAGAAAGAGGAAGAATGGAGAGGCAAAGAGAAAAGAAAGGATAAGAGAAATAGAGGCGGTAGGAAGACAAGGAGAAAAGAAAGGATAAGGAAAGTAGAGGTGATGGGAAGACAAAGGGAAAAAAAGGGAGAAGGAAGATTAAGAAGCGATGGAGAAACAAATCAAAGTGTCCTTAGTGGTGGTGGTGGTGATGAATGATGAGTAATTAAGGAGTGTGTGGTGGTAGGAACTATTAGTGATGAGTGATGGTGAGTGGTACTGGGGATGGTGTGTGGTGGTGATGATGGATGAAAGGCGAGGGAGTGTGGTAGTGAATGATGATGTAAACGGTGAAATGGTGTGTGGCGATGGTGATAGGTGATCGATAAGGTAGTGCGTGTGAAGATTAGTGGTGATCAATGAGTGCAATATAAGCGAATAAGATAGTTTGATGCGTCTTGTTAGTGATGTTTTGCCAGTGTATGTAATGTTGGTGTTGGTGAAAGGTGTTTATCATATTCTTAAACATATCGGCGGACAAGCACACATATTTGACAAGGCTTTCGTAGGACTTCTGGGCATATCCATGGGTAGTTTTATGACACAGTTTGGGTCTCCTTTTGTATCACGAACCTAAAAAAACATTCACGAGAACCCGACTGATCTCTTTTTTGGCCTATGGAGATAATTGATGTGAGAGGTGGAAGCGTCTAAGATTACCAGCCTTAGCCACATCCCTCCATCAGCCTATCCTAACCAGCATCCAATCCTTTCAATCATCTATCCTTCTTTCTCTACCATTTTCAGTTCCTATCCCAACCATTATATTCCCGTCCCAGTCTTTATCTATCCCACTGGCCTCTCATCCCAGCATCCAATCCTTTTAATCATCTATCCTTCTTTCTCTACCATTTTCATTTCCTATCCCAACCATTATATTCCCGTCCCAGTCTTTATCTATCCCACTGGCCTCTCATCCCTGCCCTAAACCATCATCCGCCAGCTCTAGAACCATCCGCAGCCTTCCCCAGCCCAACACCTGCCCTTTAACCCGGTACCAGCGACGGGCCAAATTTGTGGCTTTACCGTGTACCTACCAGTGACGGGCCACATTTTTGCCATGATATAAACCCCCCAAAATAGATGATGCATAAACTGATCACAAATGCGTTGATAGATATTATGAAATGGTTTGCTTAGAGGGGCCTTTAAGAAACATGATCCCCGCAGCTACCGGGTTAATCCTCTCATTCCTGCCCTAGTTATTATTTTTTAGCCAGTATCTCCCCTTTAGCCTTCCTTTTCAGCCTCAACGTGCCCAAGTTCGCCCCAGCTCCCATGGTTCCTTTCAGGCTTTCATCCCTACCTCTAATTTTATTCCCAAGACTACCCTCGACCTGCCCCAGCCCTTCCCAGCACGCATCCAACTTTTCATCCTTTTATCCTCAATCAAATTTCCATTCCCCAGCTTATTCTCATCTACCCTCAGCCCCTTCCAGCCAGCATCTAATATTTCATCCTTTCATCGAAGTTTCCATTTCCCAGCCTACTCTATTCTACCTTCAACCCTTTCCAGCCAGCATCAAATTCATCATCCTTTCACCTTCGATCTAAGTTAACATTTCCCAGCCTACTCTCACGTAACCTTAAGCCCAGTCCAGAAAACCTCACACATAATCCTTCCATCCAAGTCTCTATTCCCAGCCTATTCTCAGCTTACCTCAGACGTTTCCAGGCAGCATCTACTCTTCAACCTTCCATCCACTCCCCAGCCTACCCCTACCCCACTCCTAGCCAGCATCACACTCCATCCTTTCGTTCAAGTTTCCATTTCCCAGCCACTCTCAGCTTACCTCTGCCCATTCCAAGCAACATCTAATTCCTCATCCTTTCATCGCACTGTCACGTTTCCAACCCTCCCCCCCTAAGCCCACCCAAGCCCAAACCAGCCCATTGCAGCCCGTATCCATCCCTTCAGTGTCTCATTCGCGCTCGAGCCGTCATCCGCCGCAGCCTCCAGAGTCAGCGTCGTTAAAAGCGCGTCGACAACGGCAGCGACGGGCCAGAGTAGCAGTTAAGCGGCGGCTAACGAGAGGCGGCGCCATAACCCGAGTCGCCTGCACGGGAGACTTATGTAGACGCGCGTCGGCCTCTGTTCCCTTAGTGTGACGCGACGGAAAACAGTGTCGGGGGGTGCTTGTGCGTGTGCGTGTGAGGGGGGGGGGCGATGAAGGGGAGTTCTGCGTGTGTGTCTGTGTGTCTGCAAGTTCGTGAAGGCAAACTACCGAGGGAGAATGAGTGTGTGACCTGTGAGGGAAGAGAAAGGTAACGCGACAGTAAACCGCTGATGCACAGGGGAAGGGACCATCGGGCGGGAGTGAAGAAAAGGGAAGAGAAGGGAAGACGTCTACGAAGAGGAGGGAAGACGTGGGTCGAGGAGAGGAGTGGAGAAGTCAGCGAAAGGAGGGAAGAAGCCATGAAAGTGGAGGGAGAAAGTGAGAAGAGGACGCGAGGTGATAGTGAGCTGCTGCAAAGAGAGAGACAGAGAATAGTGCGAAGAATAGTAGGAGAGAAGAAGGAGGAACGGAAGGAGAGGAAAACGAGGAAAGTGCAAACCTTGGTAGGGAACGAAAGGGAGACATGATGGCGAGACGTGACAGCGGGAGGAAGCAGGAAATAAAGGAAAGAAGACAGGATAAGCGGAGAGGACGAAAGTTAGGAGGGAACTAAAGGGAGACATGATGCTGAGAGGAGACAAAGGGAGAAAGCGGGGAAGGAGAGGGACGAGTGGTGGAACGTAATTGCAAGAGTGTCAGCCAAGGAACAGACAAATACAAACTTTATCCTCACATGCAAAAGTAGACAAAAGGAACCAAACTACTCGTGCACAAGAGGAAGTGAAAAACAAAAATAAAGCTCCTCATATACATTGAAGAGTATGTAAGAAAACGACGTACTTGAGAAGAATAAACTCAAGAAATATTTTAAAGAGGACAAAAAAAACCGACGTACAAATGAACAGCATGAAAGAAAAAATCATCAAACAGCTTACAAGAGAACAAACGAGTGGGATGCTTATGGGGAATTTAACTCAGGTAGAAATAAAGCATCCTTGTTAATCCACAGGTAAGAACATCAACAGGTGGTCGGTGTTCAACTTCTCTACACCCCTTGTGAGACCACCTCCGCTGAACACCTTGCATTTAATCCACTGAAGGGCGGCCCCAGACACACCACAACCGCATTACACGTGATTAGGCAGAGTAAAGGATCTCCACAGGTAGTCTTAGTGTTTGAAGAGACGGGGGTAAAGGGTAGATAACGTTTCTTTGTATCCCAATGTTAAATGGAATATATAATGAAAGTATTTTTTTTATGGTTAAACTGACACAGCGAATACTTTTTACCCTACGTTAATTGGTACATTTGACACTCTACTTCCTTTGTTATCTTCTACTTTGAGTTATCTATCTTCTATGTTGATTAGTACAGTAAATTCCCTTTTTATTTGTCTAATGATGAATGTTCGTTTCCCTATGTTAAATGTTAAATATGATGTTGTTTTTTTTTTATTATTATTATTATTATTTATTTTTTTTACAGCTAAGGAGACAGTTCAAGGGCGTAAAGAAAAATATATAAAAAAAGCCCGCTACTTACTGCTCCTGAATACTTAGTTAATGCTATAATAGGTTTTCTTTCCTAGGATAACCACCACAACGAATACTCTCTTTGTTGTGCTGAGTGATGCAATGAATGGTCCTTTCAATAATAAGTGCTCTGAAGATTCCTGTTCATTATTACCACTCATATAGGTTTATTACCGTGAAGAAAGGGAAAAAAATCGGCCATCATGAGAGCTTACCAAATCTCAAAGAACATGAACGCCAACAATTTCTCTTTACCACAACATGAACATCCCAATGACCACCTTCACCATACTGCCATCAACTTCGTCAATTCCTCCTCCTCCACCACCACTACCAACAACAACAATAACAACAACGACAACATCAACAACAACATTACCACCATCATTACCTCCACCACAAAACTCCTCGTCATTTCCTTAGCCTTTGTCCTTGTCTTTGGGTAGTTGATGAGGAGTGAAGGTACAAAAAAAAAAGCGTCTTCATATTTTTACCCTCAAACTTAATTTCCCTTCTGGATTAACGACGTTTTCGAAGCCACATGAACGCCGACATTTTTAATTCACTAACACAATGATGAACGTCCCAATTATCACCTTCAGACAAACACTATCACCTCCACCTTCACCACCATCCTTACCACCACCACCATCCTTACCACCACCACCATCCTTACCACCACCACCATCCTTACCACCACCACCACTAGTAACACCATAACTATTTCTTGTCATTTACCACACCACTCAGATTAATTCCTCCTCCCCACCACCAATACCATCACTACAACTTTCTCTCTTCCAGTACAACTTCCACTACCACTAACATCATCACCACTATCTTCTTGGTCCCTATCACCACCATCACCACCATCAACACCTCCAATAGCGATATCCTCACCACCACCACAACCACCACCACAGCTTTGCCTGACACTAAAACCAGCTATCACCACCTCCACCAAACCTTTCACTACCACTATCACCGCCACTGCCCTCCCTGCTGACCCCACCATCATCACACCAACCAACCACTAAAATAACCTCCACCACAACCTTACCATCAACCATCCCACCACCACCATCACCACCAGTATCTCCGCCACAAGCTTCTCTCTTTTCCTTTTATTACCACCATCACCACCACCACGACGACCACCACATCAATCACAATCAAGCTCAGGTGGTACTGTGGGCGTTGGGTTTTATTGGGTGTCGGGTGTTCGAGCCCTGTCCCACCTGTCACCTACGGCCGATCCCTCCTGCATTATAGGGGTGGGCAGTCAGGTGTGTCGGCCAAGTAAGGGAATGTTGCGTGTCTCAGGTAAATCATTGTCCTGACGCGTCCCTTGCCTCTGTCTGACCTTTGCGGACACCTCTCTTCCCTCGCCCTCGTGGAATATTAACCTCTCGGCCCCGTTGTTGATGCTCCTCCTCCTCCTCCTCCTCCTCCTCCTCCTGCTGCTGCTAAATATAGGATAACCCGTAACGTTCCTGTTGTCATGTTAACCAATCGACCTCGCTGAAGATGTGCTGCCACCTGATCTGCTTTTGGATGGAACTCCCTTACGTGGCTGCTGCTGTTCTTGTACTGTTGTTGTTGTTGTTTTACATTGTTACCGTTAATGTTTCCTTGTTTGTCGACGTTGTTTTAAATGTACCACGATATACCCACGAAGAATAGGAATTGTAAAGACAGCAACCGAGTTCATTCCCTTCGTTGTTGTTGTTGTTGTTGTTGTTGTTGTTGGTGGTGGTGGTGGTGGTTATTGATGTTGTTACTGCTGCTGCTGTTTGCTGTCGACGTCGTTTTAAATATACACCAATAAACCAACACGATGAAAAGGAATAGTAAAGGCAGCAACTCGATTATCTCCCGCTGTTGTTGTTGTTGTTGCTGTTGTTATTGTTATTGTTGTTGTCACTGCTCCTGTTGTTTGCTGTCGACGTCGTTTTAAATGCACCCCAATAAACCAACACGAATGCAAGGAATAATAACGATAACAACCCTATTCCCTTCCCGTCGTCGTCGTTGTTGTTGTTGTTGTTGTTGTTGTTGTTTTTATTGGTGTTGTCACTGCTGCTGTTGTTTGCTGTCGACGTCGTTTTAAATGAACCCTAATAAACCAACACGAATACAAGGCATAATAACAATAACAACCCTATTCCCTTCCAGTCGTCGTTGTTGTTGTTGTTATTGTTGTCCTCCCTGCTACTGTTCTTCGCTGGTGTCCGTGTGCAAAAAATACGAGTGTCTAATTTGCCGCGTTTGGAATGAATTGGTTGGCCGTGTTCGCAGCGCACACGAGATAGCGTCGCCAATTTCGTAGAGCAAAAACTGAGGCAACATGTTGAGCGTAACTCGCCTCCGCTGCTCACATGTTGTTGTTGTTGCTGATGTTTTACCCGTGAGTCGTGAAATATTACCGCGTGACCTTCGAACAACATCCAGCAAACAACTCGGTATTTGTCAACACTCCTAAGGATACATGAAAACCCTGATTCGCTGCCGCTGTCCGCTTGTTGCTGCTTAAGAGGGAAAAAGCTTGTCTTCGTATTAATTGAACCCCTTCCCATGCGATAATAAAGATTTTCCCTCGACATACAGCATTGCAAGACTAAGGAAAAGAAAGTATATTGTTTTCACTCGACAGGCAGCATTACAAGACTAAGAAAAAGTAAGTAAATTGTTCATAAATTCCACCCTTTTCATAGTATAAACAAAGCTTTTTTTCTTCGGCATACAACACAACAAGACTAAGAAAATAAAAGAAAAGGTCTGTATACATTCCAACCCTTCCCATAGTGTACAAATAACTTTTCTTCGACATACAACTTAACAAAACTGAGAGAAAGAAAGGAAAATTATCAGTATAAATTCCATACGTTCCCATAATATAAACAAAGCTTTCTTTTCGACTTACAACACAAGAGTAAAAAAAACGTCTATAAATTCCATACCTTCCCATTGCGTAAACAAAACTTTTTTTTCTTCGACAGTGTAACAAAACTAAGAAAATCCTTCCCATTGCGTAAACAAAACTTTTTTTTTTCGACAGTGTAACAAAACTAAGAAAATGAAAGAAATATCAGTATAAATTCCAATCCTTCCCTTAGTGTCCACGAAGTTTTTTGACAAGACACACTAGATAACGAGACATCAAGATAACGAGACTAAGAAAAAGAAAAAGAAATTGTCTTTGTATAAATTCCACCCATTTTCATAGCGTAACCAAACCTTTTTCTTCGACACACCACATAACAAGACACAAGAGAGGATAAAACCAGACGGACAAATGTTCTTGACGGCACAATCAAGATAACAAGACTAGGAAAGAGTAAAAGAAATTGTCTGTATAATTCCCACCTCCTCCAAAAGTGTAATCAAAGCCTTTTTCTTCGACGCCTAACCTAACAAGACACACGAGAAGATAAAACCAACAGGAAAAATCTCCCCGAGCAAGACGAGACGAGAGGTGCAAAGATACATTTACTCCCAAAGGCTCGTCGATGCCCTCCCGCAAAAACAAAGTCCGAAGCAACATCCTGAATCCAATTTGCAGGCGGGAATCGAACCCCCGCGGACAACAAAGAGACACAAATGCTCTTCTCTTTAGTGGCCCTGCGAGGTGCAACAAAACACTGAATATTGGGGAACTGCAACGATTAATTAAGACACCACCACCACAACCACCTTCACCACCACCACAACCATCACCACCACCACTATCATTACTATTCCATTAGCACCACCACCACCACCTCCACAATTGTTTCCTTCAGCGTATACTTGAAAGTGTAACAAAGCACTAAATAGTCGGAGTCTAACATGAATAAGAAACTAACCACCACCACCACCGCCACCACAACCTTCGTTAATTTTATATCTTACTTCAGTAATTTGACGCGTTTCTTTTTAGTCACCCTTACCGACGACGACAACACTAACAACAACAGACTAAGAACTTGTAAATGTGACATGACATAACAACGTATTATCTTCATTAACTAACCACCACCATCATCACTACCACCACCATGCACCTCCACCACTACCACTACAAGTACTACCAACTATACGTAACCATTTTTCTATTTATAAGTCCCTTCTACCAATACCATCACTTCATCACCATCACCACCATCACCATCAACAACACCAGCACGCAAAAGACGAAAGTGAAATCGTACACCTAAAAAACAACACCAGGAGCCAGGTAGGGCATTCATAATACACGTGCACGCCACACCACCTGACAATACACCTTAATCCAGACATCGTCCCTGCATTACGTATTGAAGGACGGAATAGAGAGACGAAAATCTTTAATAGAGGTTGATGAAGATGGATAGCAAGAGAAGATACGTAGATATATAGATAGATAGAGATAGAGAGATAAATAGATACATTGCAAGAGAAGATACGTAGATATAGATAGATAGATAGAAATAGAGAGATAAATAGATAGATAGCAAGAGATGATACGTAGAGATATAGATAGACTGATAGAGATAGAGATAAACAGATAGATAGCAAGAGAAGATACAGAGATATACAGAAAGATAGATACAGATAAAGCGATATAGATAGATAATAAGAGAAAATACAAAAAGATAGATAGATACAGACAGGGGGATATGGATAGATAGCAAGAGAAGAAACAGAGATATAGATACAAAGCTACAGACAGAGATGTATAAATAGATGGCGAAAAAAGATACACAGGAATAGATAGATTGGCACTGAGAGGGAGGGAGACTCTAGGAAACATTTCAGGAACACAATCTCGCCTCTTGACTGACGTTTTTCAAGACAGTATCAAAACAACAAGCGACGATTCAACTTCAGAGACAGGGGAAGTTAAAGTTGAACAGAGAGAAGAATATTTATAGGGGCGGAAAGACAGAAACACAGACTCATACAGGAAGAGAGAAAGACACAAAAGCCCACATATGAGGCATCCAAAGAAGGGGGTTGAGGGTCGAGGCCACTTTTGTTTCTAGTTTCCACTATAAGAAAGACAATTTACACATCCTAAGAAAAAAAAAAGATACATATTGTAAGGAAAAAGCGACCCTCAGGACACCAAATACAAGGTCACTTTTCGATTGCAACTTGTTTATTTTTTCCCATGAGATACGTAGCCTGACTTTCTTAGAGCGAACTAGAAAAAAATGGCTTTGTCCTTTACGCCCCTTTTACTCCGGACGTCTTCTCAGTATTCAAACAGACAGAAGGAGAGAGAGAGAGAGAGAGATACAAAGGCCTCTCAATCCAGACATCGCCCAAGCATTACTTATTGAAGGACGGAAAAAGAGAGAGGAAAATCTTTAATAGAGATTGATGCAGATAGATAGCGAGAGGATACGTAGAGATATAGATAGATAGATAGAGATAGAGAGACATATAGATAGATAGCGAGACGATACTCCACCCGAAATTGACCTCTCTTTTGGCCACTTTTTTATACTCTCGTTTATAGTGAGAGTGATTAGCGGGCTTTTCTATCGCAGTTATTTTCTTTGCCCTTGAGCTGCTTCCTTTGCTGTAATAAAAAAAACAGATTCACAGACAGACAGGAGGGTATATTGACGGAAAAGTTGGAAAGTTTCGTTTAGTCGGCGCAACATCTGTGGTCATCCCGGAGAGAGACAGAAGGGGAAGGAATTATAGGAGGGTAAACTGACGGGAAAACAGGAGACCCATGGGAAGTGATATTGGTTTCAGTTTAGCTTACCTGGAATATCACCTTGAGCTAAGAGAGAGTATCATAGACGAAAACGACACCATATAGAATTCGCGCCCTTCGGAAGCTCTATCACCTCCACGAACTTCAACAACCGAAACACTACACCACAGTCATCATCACTATCACAATTCACCATCAATCCTAACTCCATTCCTACCATCACTACCACCAGCATCAACACCAACACCACCATTGCTATCACCACTACCACTACCACCACCCACCGCAGAATCACAATACCAGTCACCACCACTTTCATCCTTTACCATCAATCTTACAGCTTCATCACAACCACTACCACCAAATTCAACACCATTGCTACTATTACCATGACTGCCACCACATCAACACCCCCACCACAGAAACACAACACCAGTCATCACCATTTACCATCAGTCTAACAACGACCATCACCACCAAAACCACAACAAAACCAACATCACCATTTCAACACCACCAAATCAGCTAGCGCAACCATTATCACCACTGGCCACCATCATTACAGCCAGCAACACCACATCACCACAAGTACCAGTACGTAGCCGCCCCCCCCCCACACCACCACCACCGCAACACCTCCGCAACGCACCATCGATGACAACACCGCCATTAACAACAATACCCAAGCCTCAGCTCGATCTCAATTTACGATTCCTTTAACTTTCCGCCTCTAAACCCATAAATCCTCCTCCTTCTCCTCCTCCTCCTCCTCCTCCTCCTCCTCTTCCGGCTCTTCCTCTTACTCCTACTCCTCTTTCTCCTCCTCCTCCTCCTTCACCTTTCCCTTTTCCTTTCCCTTTCCCTTCCTCTTCCTTTTCCTCTTGCTCCTCCTCCTCCTCCTTTCCCTGCTCTTCCTCCTCCTTCTCCTCATCTTCCGCCTCTTCCTCCTCCTCTTCTTCCTCCTTCTTGGCTCGACTTAACGGTGGAGTAATAAACCACCAATCTTTTTATCACCACCACCACCACCACCACTACTACTACTACTACTACTACTACTACTACTATTACTACAACTACTAACCTCACCACTATTGTTACTCTCATTTTTATCATTCCCAACGCCACCAGTATCCCCACCACCACCACTACCACTACCACCACTACCATCACCACCACCACACCACCACCACCACTACCACCACTACCATCACCACCACCACACCATCATCACCACGTTCTTTTCCATTACTCACACGCAATAATCCCAAAATCTACTCCGACTCGCGCGACAGAAGGGAGATGAAGGGAAGAAAATGGCGGTGGTGCTGAAGGCGAAGGTGATGAAGACAGTAACACAAGAGACACTCATCTTCTCGTCGCCTCTTGTGGATGTCACCTTCATAAGCGGGTGTGTCAGGAACCGGGTGGAAGAAAAGAAGAAAAAAAGAAGAAAATGGGGGGAAGCGACAATGACAGTTAGAGGAAGAGAGGGATTAGTAGAAGATGGTGATGAAGGGGAAGAAGATGAAATAACGTTGATGATTATTATTTAAACGATTACGGTTGACTCTTGGTAACGCGTCCAAGACTTTAGTGTTAAAAAATCATTGGAATTAAACTACTTGTTATTATTATTTTTTTTTCGTGCTTCGCCGCCGCTTTCTTTCTTCTTCCTCCTCCTCTTCTTCTTTTTCCTTTCCTTCCTCTTCTTCTTGCTTTTCCTCTTCGTTTTTCTTCTTCCGCATTTTCTTCTTTTTCTTCTTCTTCTTCTTCTTCTTCTTCTTCTTCTTCGTACTCCTCTTTTTCCTCCTCTTTTTTTTCTCTCCTTCCTCGTCTTCCTCCTCCTCCTCCTCCTCTTCTTCTTCTTCTTCTTCTTCTTCTTCTTCCTCTTCTTCTTCTTTTCTTCTTCCTACTCCTCTTCTCCCCTTTTTTTCACCCCTTCCTCGTCTTCCTCCTCCTCTTCCTCTTCTTCTTCTTCTTCTTCTTCTTCTTCTTCTTCTTCTTCTTCTTCTTCTGCGTAACACAAAGACGAAGACGGACGAGGACGACGTAAAAGTCTGACATCCATGAAATTTCCCCTTCACTGATTGCTTGAAAAAGAAGAAGAAGAAGAAGAAGAAGAAGAAGATCAAGAAGAAGAATAAAAAGCCATGATGTCGTAGAGTTCGAAAAGCATCAAGTTGAGGACAAAACGTTCTCGTTGTCTTCATCTTCACCTTTGTTTTTGTTTTCATCTTCTCCTTCCATCTTCATTCACATCCTTTTCATCATCTTTTCTACCATTCTTCTTTGTTATCTTCGTCTCCCTTCTCATCTCCATCACCTTTCCTATCCCTTTATTTTCCTTTCGTCTCCTGCTTTTACAATTGTCTTCATCTTCATTTTCATTTTATTCTCTTTCTTCTTCAACTCGGTCTTCTTGTTCCTCGCCCTCGCCGCCGCCGTCGCCGTGGTCGTCGTCGCAAAAGTTCTCGCCAGTATCTCAGGTCGACCATTTGTCTCCGGAAATGGTTCGGAAGACTGTGAACGAAACAATTACCGCCTACACGCCAGAAAACAATTTGTCTGTCACCTGGTGCTGTATTGAGGTGGAGGGGGGAGGGGGGTAGCGAGGGAGCGAGGGAGGGAGGGAGGGAGGAAGGTAGGGTCGGCGGGAGGAAGGGATGTAGGGGACGATGGAAGGTAGAATGACGGAAGGGAGAGTGCCAAGAGAGGAGAGAGGACGTATGAAAACATGGAAGAGGAGGCAACATTAAGCTTGTTCACTGATAACAAGGCTACCTCTCTAGTGACTTAATATCGGTTCTTCGGTAACATGTGGAAGTGATTAGATGGGAGGTCAATAAACTTGGAGAGATCGACGTTCATGAATTTGTTTAGGTATTTGAAAACCTTCACTGATTGCTTGAAGAAGAAGAAGAAGAAGAGGAAGAAGAAAAAGAAGAAAAAGAAAAAGAAGAAGACGAAGACGAAAACGAAGAAGAAGAAGAAGAAGAAGAAGAAGAAGAAGAAGAAGAAGAAGAAGAAGAACGAGACAGTGAAATGGGATACAACACCAACACCATAACTAAATCAAATCTCCCCGTACCAGTCTCCTTTTTTTTTATATATAAAGTGGTCGAGGTTGTTCGAATCATTCTTCACACGGCGGTCCTTAATGATGGCAAGATTTTCGTAGGACATCGCTGCTTTTTCTCGAGGAACTCTATGCCCTTCTTGCAATTAGGAGAACATAGCTGCACCGTGTATTCCAGGTGAGATCTTACCAATGACTTACAAAAGGATAGCATTACTCCCGGCATCTTACACTACGTTTCTATACAAAAAAAATATGACGATGAGAAGGAGAGGTAGGAGGATATAGAGGAAGAAGAACGAGGAGAAGGAGGAGGGCAGGAAGAAGCATAAAATGATAAAGGAAAGTGGAAAGTTCAGGGAGCGGTCAAAGAGAAAGGTTAAAAAGGACCACAGTAGGAAGCGATGTATAATTTTGATAAAGAGGTAAAAAGAAGAGTGGATGATCAATAGAGGGAGACAGCAATGGAAGTGGTGAAAAAGTGAAGGAAAACGAGAAGAAGAGATAAAAAGTGTGACGCTCATCAGGGGAGGAGAAAAAAAGGAAGAGAAAAAAAAGAGGAAAATAGGAAAAACGAATATATAAGCAAGGATAAGGACGGAGAGAGGTCAGGAAAATGGGTATGAGTGAA